>NW_017803024.1:213986-291357 GCF_001625305.1 Branchiostoma belcheri
TCTGGGAAGAAAAGGGTTCAGATATTCACACGTCACGGCGAGTATCTCCGCTCCATCCGTACTGAGTCTTGGCCAGACGGCCTGGCTGTGGGACCGGAAGGCCAGCTGGTTGTGACCAGTTTTTGGAGCGACACCGTGACAGTATTTCCCAACTACTAATACATATGATGCCATGTAATACGCTGTAGTTGTAAGTGTTATCAATAGCTCTACACTATGTATGTATATGATTGCACGTGACGTCAATGAGGGTCTGCATGGGGGGTCACGACATATTTTATGCATCGGTGGTGATTTTGTATGTCTGTAAGTGTAACATTTTGTTCATCAGACACCAATTTTAGTTCTGCTTTCTTTGCATTAAACGGTCCTGCTTTTCCTGTGGTCTAACTTAGTACCGACTGTGGTGGCTATCTTCTATGTAACGCTCTATAAAAGTGTCTAATGGAAAATATTGAACAGACGTCAAATATGTTACAAAAACGTCTAGCGGTAACATCTAAACGTCTAGCGCATGCAGCTCAAGGATTTGGCTCAACACAAATTGCAACTCCCGCCGTACTATGAGTATTTACCCGACGTGTCCCCGACAAGCCTGCAGATAACACAGGTACAGGGTAAAGAAATAACTAAAAAGTTGTGTGAACAGTTCAAGAGAAAATGACGCAATCCTTTTTTGATAAATGATTGATAGATGTTATCATTTTTTGCAGAGTTTGATTTTTCCAACTTGTGCTACAAGCCTTGCAGATAGTAGGCCAGCCTCCATGGAAGACATATCACTGACATATCACTAGTTTTATCTTTCCTAAACCTCATCAGTATATAGTTTTTTTTGCTTGGTACAAATTTTTTATGCATTATAGTGTATATGAGGGTGTGTATATATTGTTTGCCTTGCTTATTGTAACTTTTTTTTTCTGTACGCAAAGTCTTTCAATTCTGGGATTCTCATTCCTGCTTCAAGGTTTGCTTTTGGTGTTTGAAATAATTAAAAAAAGACCCTCTCCATCACATACCGTAGCCTAGAACAAAGTTCAGCCTTGAGTCTGTTGAGAAATTGATAGAGCTAAATGAAGTCTTGAGATTGAAAGCGAAAAAGGCCACTGGGCTGTACAAGATCCCCTCAAAACTGCTGAAGGACTCTGCCCCTTTCATTTCCCAACCGCTCACACACTTAATCTATCACTTGCCACGGGAGAAGTCCTAAGTGAGTAGAAGACGACCCAAACCCATTTTACAAGTCCGGAAATCGAGCTAATCATCTGTTATGTAATATTATGTTTATCTGAAGTGTAACTGACACTGTTAACTGTTACCTGTTCCGAATTGTTTATGTTCTTGTTGTGAGGGCTATCCCTTTATAATAGCCTCCGGCTAGTTGGGCAGTCCTGGCTGCATACATATGTGTTATCAGCCTAATAAATCAAATCAAATCAACTACTAGCATCATACATGTAAAAACAGCCAGCAAGGCGGATGTGACGTCACGCGCAGACGACCCGGGGCGTTTGAAACAAGAAAAACCACTACGTCACGGCAAAGGTCAGCAAGGCGGATGTGACGTCACGCGCAGACGACCCGGGGCGTTTGAAACAGGAAAAACCACTACGTCACGGCAAAGGTCGGCAGATTACAAACTGCTGTTCTTCCAGGCGCCATATTTACAGTGTTACCTTCATTAGTCAGATCATCTACAGCTTTGAGAAGTCTTTTCTGGATCAACGAGGTGACTGTTGCTTGATTCAGCTTAATTTTGCGTCACAATCAACAGGTTGCTTCAAATAGGTAAGCCCTTAAACGGCCTTTATAAGTGCTTACCTGTAGAGGCACCGTGAAGGTAAGGTATTTTGTAAACGTGCCACCACAACAAGGCCGCCATTTTAGGTCAACAATGTCAAATTACAAATTGTAGTTTTCAACGCCCATTCTATGTCCCGAGCTTTAAAACCAAGAATTCCTCGTATGAAAGGAGGGGCGACGTTTGGAGCATTTCTTTAATTTGCTTCTTTGTAAAGGAGAGTTGAGTTACAAATTCCATATACTGTTGGCAAAAATACAACGGAATAACTGCCGATTAGCATAACTCTATGAGGCTCTTGAAGACTATCTAGGCTACTACTACTACTACTACTACAACTACTACAGTAACTACTACTACTACTACTACTATTTCTAGTACTAGTACTTCTACTACTACTACTACTATTTCTAGCACTACTACTACTACTGCGACTACAACTACTACTATAGTAACTACTACTACTACTACTACTACTACTGTGACTACTACTACTATTACAGTTACTACTACTACTACAACTACTACAACTACTACTACAGTAACTACTACTACTACTTACTATACACAATTATAAGCGATCATCACTTTGTTTCAGAATGGCAGCTCCAGTTAACGCTCAAGCAGGAGTTACGGATGATGACAGACGCCATTTTAAATTCGTAAAGACTTTACAAAAAATATCTGAGGACCTGACAGTGTATGAAACGAAACTCATGAAGTTGTATTGTCGCCATTTGATTCCGAAAGGTATTGCAGAAAGACTCAATCAGCCGTTTGAAATTTTTGAGAAGTTGATAGAACTGGGCAAAATCGATCAGGAGAACTTGGAATTTGTTAAGGAGATCTTAGAAAATATGGAGCGTGCAGACCTGGTGATCAACGTGCTGAGGCCGTTCCAACCGCCTGGCCGAGAGATTCCGGAAAATTCTGAACTAGAACCGGGAACAAACACTGATGGTGCAAACGCAGATGGTGAGCTAATGTACTTTATGGTGACATTTTTCTTCAAACGCAATATACTGCTAGGTATAATGTTCATCTTGCGCTTTAAAATTTTGCGTGAAGTTCAGAACACATTCCACTAAAATGGAATAGTGAAATAAGATGTAGATATTGTAAAATAGACAGATATAAAATCGCTTTCTTTCAGCGAAACGACGGATGGAGTTCTTCTAGGCGTAAAAAACTGACGTTTGTTTACGTACAATGGCTTTTGTAGTCATTTGAATAATGTTATTACTTAAGTAAATACTGAAGTCCTAAATTTCAAATTTTTAATCTTTAATTTTGCTCTAATCAAAACGTTATTATATATGTATTATAAACAATGTTTCTACATTACATATCCACAGGAGAAACAGCCGAAGCCTACTTGGTAGTTCAAGGCCAAAGACACATGATCCAGGAGACTGTAGATCGCCATAGATACTACCTACGATCGCTGTGTCGTATTGAGGGCTCAGATGTCATGTTCAGGGGATACAGAGCAGGAAACAGCATCCTGGTGCACTACACTATACCGCGGAAGAGCACAGCGGTGCTAAAGCTCATGGCAAATCACTCGGACCCGAGACTTGTATTCATGGGCGTCACGTCACTGCAGATCGACGCTGAACCACCGATCAAAGTCGCACAGGGGGTGCTTTTCAAAGGTATGTTAAACCGGACCTTCAATATACAATGGTTCTTACCTTTAACACAAAGTTCCTTCAGTGTCATTTTAAAAAAGGAGCAAGGCTCTGCATTCAAAGGAAAATTTAATTACATGCAATTTCTACAAACAACTATTCGGGCTTCAAGTTACAATATTTGGGTTAAGTAGCATATAAGGTAATTAGTCTGAAACCCGCAAATTCTTTTTGCTTAGCAGATACCAAGAGACAACTGCCTGTCGATGACATCGAGGTGGGCTGCAGTACCCGTAAGAAGCAGCAGAGGGCGCCCAGGAGCTGGACGCGGCTGTGGGCCCTGAACCTGTTCTCGGACGCCCTGCCGCTCCATCTGCAGGTGGCGGCGAGTCTGGAGTACCAGGGCTTCTCTTACAGCCTGGTCCGGGCTCTGGCCGAGAGGGACCGGCTCAGGGAACACCAGATGAGGCGAGCCGTCCACAACCTCAGGAAGGCTGAAGTGGACTCTAACACGCTCCGGCAGAAGGCAGAGGTGGATTCCAACACGCTTATGACCTTACGCTCCAAGCTCAACATCGCAGAGAACAGGCTCAAGGAGGCCCTGGAGACGAACGCAGTTCTTGAAGAAAAGCTGCAACAGGCTCAAGAATACGCCGAGAAAGCCGCCAGGCAGGTGGCAACCCACGTGACGGAGTACAGGGGAGAGAAGCCGCCTGGAGGCTGGTCACAGGAGTACAGGGGAGAGAAGCCGCCTGGCGGCTGGTCACAGGAGTACAGGGGAGAGAAGCCGCCTGGAGGCTGGTCACAGGAGTACAGGGAAGAGAAGCCGCCTGTCGGCTGGCCGGCACAGGTCGAGAAGGCAGATGCAGGCACACAGACACGCCTAGCGGATACTGATGGTACTACAGGTAGACCTGAAGATGGTAACAAGGTTGGAGAAGAATGGTCGGTTCTAGAAGAAAAAGAAAAAGAAGAAGACGAGGAGGAAGAAGAAGACGACAAAGAAGAAGATAAAGAAAAAGACAAAGAAGAAGAAGGCAAGAAAACTCCAGGAGCAACCGGACAAGAGCGCCCCCAAGCGGGGTTAGAGGGAGCGGTACCTCGCACTACTGGAGACGTGGAACAGGGTGAGGTCACTTTCGGCGGGGTAGGAACAGATCCTGGTAAATTTAAGTATCCACGCGGCATTGTGGTGTCGCCTAGCAACGAGATATTCGTGACTGATACAGATAACAGGCGAGTCCAAGTCCACAGCATGAAGGGGGGTTACCTCCGCCAGTTCCCAACAGTCGTACCGGGTACAGAGGATAAGGACATGAGGCCAACTGATATTACTGTGGAATCTAACGGCACACTGTGGGTAGTGGGGCGTAGAGAGGCAGCCGATTATGTTGTACAGTACAGCCCGGACGGGACCGCCATGGCGGGGTTTGGTCTTAGAAAGAACAAGTATTACCGCGGTATTGCGGTGGACATGCGCACTAACCAAATCCTGGTGACTGATGCAGAACGTGGTGAAGTTGAGGTGTTCCGTCCGGACGGCTCTCTGGTGCGGAGGTTCGGACATCCAGAGGGTGAGATGAGAGACCCGCAGTACATCACGGTGGACGGGGAAGGGAACATTCTTGTGTCAGACATGAACAATCACTATATCTATGTGTACAAGGAGGACGGACAGTTTCTGTTCCAGTTTGGAGGTGAGGGAAGTGGTAAAGGTCAGCTGAAGGATCCCTGTGGCATCTGTACAGACAGGGCAGGGAACATCATCGTGGCGGACTCTATGAACAAGAGGGTTCAGATATTCACACGTCACGGCGAGTATCTCCGCTCCATCCGTACTGAGTCTTGGCCAGGCGGCCTGGCTGTGGGACCGGAAGGGCAGCTGGTTGTTACCAGTCATGTAAACGACACCGTGACTGTATTTCCTAGCTACTAATACATGACAAATAATACGCGATAGTTGAACCTGTTACAGATCAATGACAATGACGACCACACTGTGACCATATGTCAAAAACTACCCTTAGTCACACATGATAAATGTATTTGGGAATGGTTTAATTTTGTTCCTGAATAGCAGGCCCACTAATTTTAACCACTCTGGTCTATTTTACATTATTACTGATGGCCTTAATGCAGACTTCCAGGCTCTACACTATATAGGATTGCACATTAGTTACACATATTATGTATCAGCAATGATTTTGAATATCTGTGTTACAGACTCTACACTATGTCTATAAAGGATTGCACATTAGTTACACATATTATGTACCAGCAGTGATTTTGTATATCTGTGTTACAGACTCTACACTATGTCTATATAGGATTGCACATTAGTTACACACATTATGTATCAGCAGCGATTTTTTTTTATCTGTGTCACAGAATTTACACTATGTCTATATAGGATTGCACATTAGTTATACATATTATGTATCAGTGGTGATTTTGTACATCTGTGAGATTGTTTTATAAATCTTACACCTATTCTGCTCCTTTGCATAAAATGGTCCTGGTTTTCTTGTGGTCTAACTCAGTACCGACTGTGGTGTCGATCTTCTATGTCTATGTCTAATGGAAAATATTGAACAGGCATCAAATATGTTAGTAAAACGTCTAGCGGTAACTGGTGAAACTGCAGATTTTACTGTACCCAATTCGATCCTCAATGATGTCTGTACAGGTAAACAATGCAAATTTGTCAACGCAGTCAAGACTTACATGTACACTAATGGAGCATGACAAAGTTCACGACGAAATTAGCTTTTAAATTAAGACTTTTTTGAACTAAATCTTCTTCTGCCATTCAATCTTCAAACAGATGTTGTGAGGAGAGATTGTAACACTCTACAACTCATCCCGGTTTTCTGGGGGGGGGGTGATTCCAGCCATAAACATGATCCTGCCAAATACATGACTCGACACAACTTGGGGGTATCCAATATACATGAGACAAGGGGTGGGAGGGTGCCAGACTGAACTTAACCTAACCCTACAGCCCTGAACAATGATCATAACCCTAGCCCTAAACATCTGACCTCTCACGGATGTGGCAGCTCAAGGATTTGGCTCAACACCACTCCCGCTGTACTTTGAGTATTTACTATGGGTGGGATCCTTTGTCTTCCTCTGTCTTCAAAAAAGAAGTCAAACCCAGTAGTTTTTACCAGTAGTTTCTTAGTAGTTATCAATAGTTCTATATGTACTAATTGCCTGCTTTTATACCATTACCCGTGTCCCCGACAGGCCTGCAAATAACACAGGTACAAGGTAAAGGAATAACCAGAAAGTTGTGTGAACAGTTCAAGAGAAAATGACGTTATCCTTTTGTGATAAATGATTGATAGATGTAATCATTTTTTGTGGAGTTTGATTTTTCCAACTTGTGCTACAAGCCTTGCAGATAGTATGCAGCCTCCATGGAAGACCCTCTCTGTCTCATACCAGAGTTCAGCCTTGAGCCTATTGAGGAATCGAAAGAGCCAAGGACATTATAATGTCCTTGATAGAGCTAAGTTTAACTCCTCAGATTGAAAGGGAAGAAGGCCACTGGGCTGTACAAGATCCCCTCAAAACTGCTTAAGGACTCCGCCCCTGTCATTTTCAAACCGCTGACACACTTAATCTATCACTTGCCACGGGAGAAGTCCCGAGTGATTAGAAGACGACCCAAACCCATTTTACAGGTCCGGAAATCGAGCTAATGTTGCCAACTACTAGCATCATACATGTACAAACAGCCAGCCTGGCGGATGTGACGTCACGCGCAGACGACCCGGGGCGTTTGAAACAAGAAAAAACACTACGTCACGGCAAAGGTCAGCAAGGCGGATGTGACGTCACGCGCAGACGACCCGGGGCGTTTGAAACAGGAAAAACCACTACGTCACGGCAAAGGTCGGCAAGGCGGATGTGACGTCACGCGCAGACGACCCGGGGCGTTTGAAACAAGAAAAACCACTACGTCACGGCAAAGGTCGGCAGATTACAAACTGCTGCTCTTCCAGGCGCCATATTTACAGTGTTACCTTCATTAGTCAGACCATCTACAGGTTTGAGAAATCTTTTCTGGATCAACAAGGTGATTACAATGTCCTGTCCACTTTGTTCCTAAATGTTTTAATAAAGAAAAAAAAACAAGGTGATTGTTGCTTGATACAGCTTAATTTTGCGTCACAATCAACAGGTTGCTTCAAACAGGTAAGCCCTTAAACGGCCTTTATAAGTGCTTACCTGTGGAGGCACCGTGAAGGTAAGGTATTTTGTAAACGTGCCACCACAACAAGGCCGCCATTTAAGGTCAACAATGTCAAATTACAAATTGCAGTTTTTAACGCCCATTCTATGTCCCGAGTCTTAAAACCAAGAATATCTCGTCTCGTTTTCTTCAATTTGCTTCTTTGTAAAGGAGAGGTGAGTTACAAATTCCATGTACTGTTGGTAAAAGTACCATGGCATAACTACCGATTACCATATCCATGAGGCACTTGAAGACTATCTAGGCTACTACTACTACTACTACAACAACTACTACTACTACTACTACTGCGACTACTACTACTACTTCTACTGGCTACTACTACTACTACTGCGACTACTACTACTACTACTACTGGCTACTACTACTACTACTACTACTACTACTGCGACTACTACTACTACTACTACTGGCCACTACTACTACTACTACTACTATTACTACTGCTGCTACGACTACTACTACTACTACAGTAACTACTACTACTACTACTGCTGGCTACTACTACTACTACTACTACTACAACTACTACTACTATTACTACTACTATTACTACTACTACTACTACTACTACTACTACTACTAACTATACACAATTATAAGCGATCATCACTTTGTTTCAGAATGGCAGCTCCAGTTAACGCTCAAGCAGGGGTTACGGATGCTGACAGACGCCATTTTAAATTCGTAAAGACTTTACAAAAAATATCTGAGGACCTGACAGTGTATGAAACGAAACTCATGAAGTTGTATTGTCGCCATTTGATTCCAAAAGGTATTGCAGAAAGACTCAATCAGCCGTTTGAAATTTTTGAGAAGTTGATAGAACTGGGCAAAATCGATCAGGAGAACTTGGAATTTGTTAAGGAGATCTTAGAAAATATGGAGCGTGCAGACCTGGTGATCAACGTTCTGAGGCCGTTCCAACCGCCTGGACGAGAAATTCCGGAAAATCCTGAACTAGAACCGGGAACAAGCACTGATGGTACAAGTGCAGATGGTGAGCTAATGTATTTTATGGTGACATTTTTCTTCAAACGCAATATACAGCTAGTTATAATGTTCATTTTGCGCTTTTCAATTTTGCGTGAAGTTTAGAACACATTCCACTAAAATGGAATAGTGAAATGAGATGTAGATATTGTAAAATAGACAGATATAAAATCGCTTTCTTTCAGCGAAACGACGGATGGAGTTCTTCTAGGTGTAAAAAAAACTGACGTTTGTTTACGTACAATGGTATTTGTAGTCGTTTGAATAATGTTATTACTTTAGTAAATACTGAAGTCCTAAATTTCATAATTTTTAAGCTTTAATTTTTCTCTAATTGAAACGTTATTATACATGTATTATAAAAAAAAGAAAAGAAAGAAAGTACTCTTCTCTTAACATCCGAAAACCCACAAATTATAGAAAAAGTGTGATCCTTTGTCTTCCCCTGTCTTCAAGAAAGAAGTCAAACCCAGTAGTTTTCTACTATTAGTTTCTTAATAGCTATCAGTAGTTTTATTTGTACTAATTATCTGTTTTTATACAAATGTTTCTTCTGTTCATGCAATTAGCCCTCGGACATGAATTTGCAATAAAACTTTCTATAAACAATGTTTCTACCTTACATATCTACAGGAGAAACAGCCGAAGCCTACTTGGTAGTTCAAGGCCAAAGACACATGATCCAGGAGACTGTAGATCGCCATAGATACTATCTACGATCGCTGTGTCGTATTGAGGGCTCAGATATCATGTTCAGGGGATACAGAGCAGGCAACAGCATCCTTGTGCACTACACTTTACCGCGGAAGAGCACAGCGGTGCTAAAGCTCATGGCAAATCACTCGGACCAGAGACTTGTATTCATGGGCGTCACGTCACTGCAGATCGACGCTGAACCACCAATCGTAGTCGCACAGGGGGTGCTTTTCAAAGGTATGTTAAACCGGACCTTCAATATTACCTATTTCATCTGTTGACCTGTACTTAGCCCGATAGGGCATGAATGTACAATAAAGGTTATCATTATAATATACAATGGTTCTTACCTTTAACACAAAGTTCCTTCAGTGTCATTTTAAAAAGGAGCAAGGCTCTGCATTCAAAGGAAAATTTAATTACATGCAATTTCTACAAACAACTAGTCGGGCTTCAAGTTACAATATTTGGGTTAAGTTGCATAAAGTAATTAGTCTGAAGACCCGCAAATTCTTTTTGCTTAGCAGATACCAAGAGACAACTGCCCGTCGATGACATCGAGGTGGGCTGCAGTACCCGCACCAAGCAGCAGAGGGCGCCCAGGAGCTGGACGCGGCTGTGGGCGCTGAACCTGTTCTCGGACGCCCTGCCGCTCCATCTGCAGGTGGCGGCGAGTCTGGAGTACCAGGGCTTCTCCTACAGCCTGGTCCGGGCTCTGGCCGAGAGGGACCGGCTCAGGGAACACCAGATGAGGCAAGCCGTCCACAACCTCAGGAAGGCTGAAGTGGAGTCCAACGCGCTCCGGCAGAAGGCAGAGGTGGATTCGAACACGCTCATGACCTTACGCTCCAAGCTCAACATCGCAGAGAACAGGCTCAAGGAGGCCCTGGAGACGAACGCAGTTCTTGGAGAAAAGCTGCAGCAGGCTCAAGAATACGCCGAGAAAGCCGCCAGGCAGGTGGCAACCCACGTGACGGAGTACAGGGGAGAGAAGCCACCTGGAGGCTGGTCACAGGAGTACAGGGGAGAGAAGCCGCCTGGCGGCTGGTCACAGGAGTACAGGGGAGAGAAGCCGCCTGGCGGCTGGTCACAGGAGTACAGGGGAGAGAAGCCGCCTGGAAGCTGGTCACAGGAGTACAGGGGAGAGAAGCCTCCAGGAGGCTGGCCGGCACAGGTCGAAAAGGCAGAAGCAGCTACACAGAAGCTCCTAGCGGATACTGATGGTACTACAGGGAGACCTGAAGATGCTGGTGACAAAGCTGGAAAAGAAGCGTTGGCGGCGGAAAAAGACAAGGTAACTGCAAGACAAGGCTCTGACAATGGTAACGAAGAAAAAGAGGAAGTTCCTGGTGCAGAAGCAACCGAACAAGAGCGCCCCCAAGCGGGAATAGAGAGAGCGGCAACTCGCACTACTGGAGACGTGGAACAGGGTAAGGTCACTTTTGGCGGGGGAGGATCAGAACCTGGTAAATTTTGGGACCCACGCGGCGTTGTGGTGTCGCCTAGCAACGAGATATTTGTGGCTGGTATGGACAACATGCGAGTCCAAGTCCACAGCATGAAGGGGGGTTACCTCCGCCACTTCCCAACAGTCGTACCGGGTACAGAGGATAAGGACATGGCGCCACATGATGTTAGTATGGACTCTAACGGCACACTGTGGGTAGTGGGGAATGGAGAGACAGCCGATCATGTTGTACAGTACAGCATGGACGGGACCGCCATGGCGGGGTTTCAACTTCGGAAGAACGAGTATCTCCGTGGCATTGCGGTGGACATGCGCACTAACCACGTCCTGATGACTGATGCAGGCCGTTGTGAAGTTGAGGTGTTCCGTCCGGACGGCTCTCTGGTGCGGAGGTTCCGACATCCAAAGGGTGAGATGAAAGGCCCGCGGTACATCACTGTGGACGGGGAAGGGAACATTCTTGTATCGGACTGGATCAGTCACTCTGTCTACGTGTTTGACAAGTCCGGGATGTTCCTGTTCAGGTTTGGAGGTAAGGGAAGTGGTGAAGGTCAGCTGAGGGATCCCCGTGGCATCTGTACAGACAGGGCAGGGAACATCATCGTGGCAGACCGTTGGAACGGGAGGGTTCAGATATTCACACGTCACGGCGAGTATCTCCGCTCCATCCGTACTGGGTTTGGGCCACAAGGCCTGGCTGTGGGACCGGAAGGGCAGCTGGTTGTCACTTGTTATTCGAACCACACCGTGACTGTATTTTCCAACTACTAATACATATATTCGCACGCTGCAGGCCTGTATGGGTGGTCACGACATATTTTATGTATCAGTGGTGATTTTGTATGTCTGTAAGTGTAACATTTTGTTCATCAACTTTATACCAATTTAAGTTCTGCTTTCTTTGCATCAAACGGTCTCGGTTTTACTGTGGTCTAACTTAGTACCGACTGTGGTGGCTATCTTCTATGTAACGCGCTATAAAAGCGCCTAATGGAGAGTATTGAAATGGCATCAGAGGTGTTAAAAAACGCCTAGCGGTAAATGGTGGAACTGCAGACTGTACACCATTCGTTCTCTTATGCCTTCTATAGAAATGAACGAGGCAAGTCTTGCAACGTAGACAGGACTTACACTTATTGAGTGAAGGCAAAAGATAAAAGTCAGTACGAAATAAGCTTAGGTTGCATCGTGCCTTTCCTAATTCTTCATCTATAACTGAAACCGTGATAGTGTAAGTGTCCCATTGCGTTGTACGGAATTAAAAAGGCTGATGTATTGTAGTGTATATATATATATATATATATATATATATATATATATATATATATATATATATATATATATATATATATATATATATATATATATATATAGCACTCTTGAGATAAGCTTTCTAAGTGTTTATAATTTTACAATTTCAATCCTCATAATATAGGTTTGAATCGAGTTGTTATGAAAAGGCAGATGTATTATGTACATGGGTTACAGATAAAGGCACTTTTTTCTGAACGCATCTCGTGTTCAGAGAGGCTAACCTTTCTACCTGTATATGTGTTTTTTAATTCCAATCCTAATAATATACATTTTTGAGTTGAGTTGTTATGAAAAGGCAGATGTATCATGTACACGGGGTGTACTGAATTTAAAAGGCCGATACAGTGTAGTGTATCCGCAGTAGGAAGGCTACAGATAAAGGCTCATTTTTTCTGAACGCATCTAGTGTTCAGAGAGGCTAAGCTTTCTACCTGTATATGATTTTATAATTGAGGATTAGGCAAATTGTACTTACCATGAAGGATAATCCCAATTATACCTCACACGAACTATTTGGGTATATCATTTACCTTATGCAGTATTTCCTATGCTTATCGCTAGGTGGCGCACGTGTACAAAGCTTTAATCGCAAAGCATCACGGGATATCATGACGTAATGACAATGTTCGCCGCCATTTGACGACGTGCGAGAAAGAGTCTGTGCTGTTCACCATGGGTGGGCATTTTCAGCTACTTGGAAGCTGAAGAACAGCAAGGGTGGGAAGATATACCCAAATAGTTCGTGTGAGGTATAATTGGGATTATCCTTCATGGTAAGTACAATTTGCCTAATCCTCAATTATACCTGCACACTCCCTATTTGGGTATATCATTTACCTTATGCAGACTTCAGAGCCGTGGACAGCACAGCCTGGCAAAACGTGTGTTGGTTGTTGTCCCTCCTGTAGTACTTCAGGAAGGTAGACTCTCGTGACCAGTCCGCTGCATTCATGATGCTATGTAGAGACACCCCAGCAGCTGTAGCAGCTGAAGTGGATGCTCCTCGAGTGGAATGAGCTGAGAAAGTTGCTGTGTCAACACCTGCCGTGCCTAACACTGACTTAACCCACCTGGCCAGGGTCGCAGAACCAACTGGCCTGTGTGGTCTGCTGAACGATATGAACAACTTCTGCTCCCCCCCCCTTCTTTCCGAAGGGAAGAAGTCCGCCTTAGATATTCTTTCAGGTATGTGAAGGCACACAAGCGCCTGTCCTGCGGGAAGGCCGCCCAAAAACACTTTCTGGCAGGTTTCCCTGGTCTAGAAGTTTCAGCAGGGTAGGAATTGTCCAAGAAAAACTACCGTTTCTACTATATTTTTTTTTTTTTTTCATGAATCTCAAGTCAAGAGCCGCTAAAGTCTGACCTCTGTCGGCTGACACCAATGCCGCTAGTGTTACCAACTTATGAACCAGCTGTTTCAAACCAAGACTATTAGCTTGGCAACAATGCAGAAGGTACTCTAGGACCCGACTGACGTCCCATGTTGAAACATATCTTGGACAAGGAGGACGTTTGTGAAACAGACCTCTCATCAGTTTGGACACTAGAGGGTGACTACCCACATTACCATGGTCTACTGGTAAGTGTACAGACGAGATCGCAGAACGAGCCACCCCAATTGACATACAATGTATAGCAGTAGTTCTGTCGGAACATCCATTCAAGATATTCTACTACGCTCTCTATAGAGCCGCAAACTGGATCAATCTTCCTTCTATCACACCAGCTGGCCCACTGAGCCCATGCTGACTGATACTGTCTAGAAGTGCTTTCTCTCCAAGCCGAGAGGATGAGGTCTGAAGCCCCTGCCGAAAGGCCCCGACCCTGCAACTGTCGCCTGATCTTGGCCACGCGGCAAGCATCAGATCTGGCAACAGCGGATGGGGTCTCCTGTTGTGCGGCAGGAACAGCAGATCCCAGCTCTGTGGCAGGAGAACCGGACTCTCGAACAACATGTTCAACACCTTGGGGTACCAAGCCTGAGACTCCCAAACTGGAGGTATCAAAATCACTATTGCTACGTCTGACTGGACTTTCCTCAGTACCTTGAACACTAGGCTGAAGCGGGGAAAGGCATGCGCTAGCCCCAGGTTGCCTCAGTGAATGTTTAGGCCATCCACCGACATGGCCTCTGGTTCTGGGCGCCAAGAGACATACTCCTTCAGCTGAGCGTTCATACGAGAAGCAAACAGATCTACTGTCAATGCATTGCCTGTCCAATTGTTCAATGACAGGAAAAACTGAGCGGTTCAGTTGCCACTCTACCTTGTCCAGAAAAAAACCGCGAACACTTGTCCGCTAGGGTGTTTGTCAATCCGGGAACGTGAGTTGCAGACAACGTCAGGCCTCTTTCCAGGGCCCACGACCACATCTCCAGGGCCAAGGCTGCCAAATCTGGCGACCTTGTTCCCCCCACGTGATTCACATATGCAACGGCTGTTGCGTTGTCCAGCCTTAGCAGATCATGCTGAGTATCTGCGCTCACAAAGCTTCTTAGCGCCAGGGAGGCCGCTTTCAATTCTAGTCAGTTGGTCACAGTGCATGCGCGCTTCTGTTTGCGACCAGCGCCCGCCTGTCTCCTGACCATAACAATGCGCGCCCCATCCTTCCAGTGAGGTATCCGTGCAAATTGTCAGGTTTGACGGAACAAAGACTTTACTTCGCGCACATGACCGATCCACCACTGTAGATCTTTTGCTGCATCTGGGGTTAGACTGACTAAAGAGTCAAAATTCTCTCGGCTTCTTTATGCCGAAAATTGAGAAGCTGTTGCAGAGCCCGGAAAAGTAAGGGCCTGGGAAGAATGGCTTGCTTGGTGGACTCTAACAGCCCCACCACGCTGGCTAGCTGTCTGATTCCTATCACCTCCTGTTCTAGAAGTGATAGGCAAGAACTCACTACCTTGTCTAACTTGTCTTCGGTTAGGTAAATTGTCAAAGTACGAGAATCGAGGACAAGGCCTAGGAAAGTCGCTACCTGAGACGGTACCAACTGCGACTTCTCCAGGTTGAGAACAAACCGAGTTGCTCTAGAAGCTCTCTGCCTATAGCAATGTGCTCTAAGCATTGTTCCCTCGACCTTGCAATGATCGGTAAGTCGTCTAGGAAAACTACTACTAGTAATCCAGGGGTCTCCCCAAGCAATGAAACAAGGGCGCTGCGCCTCTCATAAAATTTTCAGCGCCTCTCATAAAGTTTTCAAATGTAGGGTCTTCTCTTCGTACTTTTGCTTGTGTTAGCTTGGCTAATTCGTGAAATTTTGCTGATTTGGGGGCCAAGCGGCGTCACTATGCCCATCGGTATTGTCTGACAAAAGTTGTAAAAAGGCGCTATTTGAATAATAATAGTCCACTTTGCTACACAAATTCAATGTGTTTGGTAAAATGTTGACACCCTGCTGGCATTTGAAAATCCTATTTTCATGTAAACAACGCTAATTTCTCCATGAAATACAGCCCAAACAGTCAGAGAATAGATTTTTAGGGGCTAGTATATGGCGATCGTAACGTGGAAAATCCCCTTTCAAAATTCGGCAACATGGAAGAAAAATAACTCACGAAAATCTTCCCTTCAATGAGGAATCAGTGCTCCAACAAATTAAACATAGAGAGAAGAACATTTCTTCTTTGTTGTGACCTTGTATTCAATCCATTTTTACGAGTTTTGGACACGTTTTCGTGGCCTTGAACATAGAAATGTGTAGCGCTCGGCACGAGGTCGGCCATCTTGTTTTCTTCAAATCTCCCGATATCTCGCGAGATTCAGTGAGACTTGGGCAAAAACACTGCAGTTTTGACCAAAACCGCTAGATGGCTAGGGTAGAATTACAGGTTTGTTGTTGTAGGGACGAAAAATGTAACCCTTTTAGTTTGAGGAGTACTTGTTGTAGCTATAGTTAAACTTTGAACGGTTGGACTTAGAAGTGCTCGAAGGGGCTGACTTATAAGCCTTACTCAAAGTGCGTCTAGCCTAATCGGCTGAATTAACCTTCTCCAAAAAGGTGTCTCCAAATTAAGAAGGGAAAGAATCTGAAGTTCCCGAGCAGGTCGCTACATTTTTGAGCGAGGACTTACTCACAAATTCGGAGTTTAACTGCTGCCAACAACTCTACTAAAAGGTTAGCAGCCATGAGCATCTTATCCTGGCAAACACTATTATCAGTGTTTACGGTATCACGCTTGATCATATTAGCCACTACTGGGTCTAGAATCGGCGCCCGAAGTGCTAATTCAACATTAGGTGGAGTGGGAAAAGTTTTCCTTCCTCTCTTCACTAAGGGTTCGGACCATCCTCTAAACCCGATGCTGTTTGCAAAGCGATAGAATCGTCTTTGGTGTTTTTTGGGATCAGCTTCCTCTACTATGACTCAGTATAGACGTGAAATGTGTGGCAAGGACATGAAACAAGATATGAAACATGTCTTCAAGACCGATTTGCCCACCGGTTCCTCCAAATACTTATTTTTGAAGTTATTATCGTAGGGGATTATCAAACGACAAGGAGTTACCTTCGTCAGAGTCAGAAAAGGTGATTTTTTCCTTCCTCCGAACACTCTTCCACTTCAGAACCTGGATGCTCTCGCCGGAACCGACTACACCGGCTCGGCTGGTCGACGCTACCGCCCCGTCAACGTCCCGAGGTTGACGGGATGAACTGGACGCCTGAGGAAGTCCCAAGCTGGAACTGATCCACTGAAGAAAAGAGGCAGCGTCGTATCCAGGCGGGAAGGGTGTTTCTGATGGAGGTGGGGGTGGAGGAGACTTTTCCCCACCAAGCTTCGGCATGGTCGGGGAGCCCAACTCCTCCGAGTCCGGAGGAAATTTAGGCCGGGGCGGCGGCAGCTCCGCGCCGTCTCCTTCCTTGACCGATGTTCCCGGTGCCAACGCCAAAGGGGCATTTCGCTCCCAAGCGGCGGATGTTCCCGGTGCCAACGCCGAAGGGGCATTTCGCTCCCAAACGGCGGAATGAGGTTGGAGTTCTTCTCTTTTTCCTCCGAACCTCCAGCTGTAGGAGCGGGGACTTTTCGTTCACCCGACTCCTCTTCCTCCTGTCCGGAGGCTTGTGCAGACACGCCTGTCTTTTCCACGGCCAGGAATTTTTCCTGACTAGCGTTGGGAAACAGGCCGCTTCTCTTGCCGTTACGACCCGTCTGGTCCTCCGAAAGGCTACCTGAATCGCCCTCGTGGGCAGAAGACTTCGTTTTATCCTTCTTTTTGGGCCTAACGCCGAAAGAAAATCCGAAAACATAAGGAGTAGGGATATGATATCCCGTGATGCTTTGCGATTAAAGCTTTGTACACGTGCGCCACCTAGCGATAAGCATAGGAAATACTGCATAAGGTAAATGATATACCCAAATAGGGAGTGTGCAGGTATAACTTTAATCCTAATAACATAGGTTTTTGAGTCGAGTTGTTATGAAAAGGCAGATGTATCGTGTACATAGAATTAAATTACTGAATTACAAAAGCCAAAAGGCTGATGCATTGTAGTATAGTATGCATGTAGTACGAAGGCTACAGGTTTAATATATGACAAGCAGTGCTCCAAGAAACTTAAAGTTTCTAACTATGTATGACTTTAAAACGTCAATCGTACTAATGTAAATGTTTGAGTTGAATAGTCATGAAAAGGCGGATGTATCCTGTATCAGCAGCCTGCAGTACAAGTGTGACCAGGTGAGATCTCAGGTGTAGTGTTACCAGTGGGCCGGCAGGTGAGACGCCAGGTGTTGAGTTACCTGTGCTACCTGTACGTGCGGCAGGTGAGGATGCCTTCACGCCAGACCCACGGTACGGAACACGGACTCCGTAACACGAGTGAACCAAGACGGCCGGGGGGAAGGCAAGCATTGCGGAAAGACTTTTTAGTGGAAAGGTCGCGGGCAGAGACTCTGATACAACAGTACTACACAAAGCGGTGGAAACACTAGTTTAACTCACGCTACCTCGGCGTTCAGCAAGCTATAAATGCTATAGGTGGGTGTGACCGCTGGACCTGACGACTTACTTAAGAAGTGGAAAGAAGATTTTAGTAACTTGGCGTGTCTTGGAGACGACTGGAGGTCAGTTGGATACAACCGGAGTCTTGGGAAGTTCAGTAAGAAGAGGTTGTGAAGAAGACGCTTCTGTTGCTACAGATGAGTGAGTCCCACTTGCTGACTTAAGAATAAGTAGGCCAAGGAACTTTTAGTAACTTGAAGACGCTGACAGGAAGGAGGTCATCTTGACATCATCTCTTACCGCCCGGGTTGTTACTTAAGGTTTGCGGTCGGCAGAAGTGTGAGAGAAGGTTGTCATCACTCATTAACACTCGGGCACTGGAGATAGAAGGACGCGAGGAAGAAGAAAGCAAAGACAGGACTTGTGGATTTCGTAAAATCTTGAGATTTTTTGGTGATTTGGTTGGGATTTCAACCCCAAAAAACGCTCAGGGTTCTGACGACAACAGGACACACTTAAGGAACCGCGAAGAAGAAAGCAAAGAAGGTGGATTTCTTAAAATCTTGAGCTATCCTTGGTGATCTGGTGACTGGGATTTCATCACTCAGCAACACTCGCGGTTCTGAATACAGAAGGACACAAGGAAGACTGTGAAGAAGTAAGAAGACTAGGAAAAGAATTCCTTGCGAACTTCTAAGAATCTTTCGTTGGTGATCTTTTGTATCTGGCTGGGACATTTTTCACGTTTCTGGTACGGAAGAACGGTGAAAAGACGTCTGTAGCTGTACGGACATGTGGGAATCCCGGACAACGTCATGGGCGTAGCTACCGGCTGGGGCACGTCGGACAGGTGACAGGGACTCTCACAGGTAAGCTGAACAGGTGTGTGTGTGTGTGTGTGAGTTTTTCGGTATGTGTTGTCGTATGTAGAATCGTGTCTGTATGAATGGGTTAGGGCTAGGATCAGGCACATTTCTGGATAGTCTATGCGTATCCAAGAATGTAGATTTGGTCCAGGCACGGTTCTGTACAGGTGTGTTTATGTCAGTGTTCTGACAGGTGTTGTCATATCCAGAACCGTGTCTATCTAGTTCTATATGCATGAATATGGGTTATGGTTAGGATCAGGCACAGTTCTGGATAGTCTATGCGTACCCAAGAACGTAGATTTGTCCCAGGTACCGTTCTGGATACGCTACGCGTGGACTATCCAGAACCGTGCCTGAGAATGATTCTGGACAAAGCACGGTTCTGGATACAACAGGTGTGATAAGAACAGGTGTCATTTTGTACAGGTGTTTTCTTGAACAGCAGGTGTTATAGGACAGGTATGTTTGTGGGGCTGCCAAATGCTAGAATTTGACAGTCTGTACTTAAAATGGCACTCACTGCGGCCCAGTTGTCCGTATGTTCCCACTTTAGTGTCGTATTGAAGCGACTGCGTTTTTCGGCCAGAAACATTCCCGAAGATGCACATGAAAGTTGTTCGCAGCTGACCGTGCCATACCGACAGCCCCTCCCTAAATATTGTGCCAGCTCACATCAACACACCTGTCATTGTGGGCGTAACGGTCGAGTGCTCGACTCGGAACCAAGAGGTCCCGGGTTCGAACCCTGACATGCCACCGATCTTGTGCCCTTGGCACTTAACTGTTAACACGAACTTCCTCACTTCCGACTCAGGTGTAAATGAGTATTATGTTGTCCTGCGGCATTCATATAAGTTGAAAAAAACAGCTCACATCAACACACCTATCACTGTGGGCGTAACGGTTGAGTGTTCGTCTCGGAACCAAGAGGTCCCGGGTTCGAGTCCTGACATGCCTTCGATCTTGTGCCCTTGGCAAAGGCACTTTACACGAACTTCCTCACTTCACTCAGGTGGAAGTGAGTATTAATATTTTGCCTTGACTTTATTGGGCTCCACAATTTAATAGCGTACAAACTGTAGCTATTCTTCCTGTGGTCCATTCTGACATGTACACATATACGACACACAGGGCATAAATTAACAGTAGCAAAAATACTAACACACAGCGTCTATATACATCATTACAAGGATTCTATACATCAACAAATCATTACAACTTTATCGTGTTGTCCTCTATGTTGGTGGCGTATTAGTTGAAAAAACCTGAGTGTGCCGTCTTTTGATTAAAAACATACCTGCCGGGCAAACTAACACACCAGGCTTCGTACGTCAACAGATCGGACCGGCGCCGCTAAACGGACCAAACGGGCCGTGGCGCCCGGTCAAGGATTTCGCTAGATTGGGTTTCAGACTAGTAAAATGGTGAAGGTAGTCCCAGGTAGGCTTTTTCAGGCAGTTTGGTACTCTCCAAGCAGAGGTTGATGGGGAAAGATCGTTAGCTTTTTAGATATGGCCCATTTTTGCCCCCCCCCCATAAAACAAGCCGTGTATAAAAAGGCAAAGATCTTCAGACTAGCAAAACGGTAAAGGTAGTCCCATAGCCATTGAGGCTGTAGGGGAAGTGGGTTGTTGATCCACTGTGTCTAGGGCATGGTATTGGTGGAGCCCGTCCCTCTCCGATCCTTCCACCGCCTTTTACTTCCCCAACCAAAGTTAGGTAAACGCGTGTGGCCCGGTCAAGGATTTCGCTAGATTGGGTTTCAGACTAGTAAAATGGCAAAGGTAGTCCCATACATGTAGCCTTTGAGGTCGTAGGGGCAGTGGGCTGTTCATATACTACTGTGTTTAGAGCATGACATCCCTTTCCTTTAACTGCCTTATACCTCACTAACTGAAGTTAGGTACCCATTTTACACCTGAGTGGAGTGCGGAAAGCTGTGTAAAGTTTAAGTGCCTTTCCCAAGGGCACAATGTCTGGTCACGAATCGCGTAGGAATGAAACCAGTTCTCAGACAGACAGCATCATACCATTATGTATGCAATGGGAGCTACATGTATGTTTCAGAGTGTATTACTGGGAATTTTTGTATAGTTTTTTCGCTTGCCGATCCGCAACGCATAGTCAGCGTGCTAAACGGGCCATGCTTCTACCCAGGCAAGTATGTCCCACGGTCAGGCGACTGCGGGGGTGGTTACGTTTCTGCTAGGCTGAGCTTTGGTCTGTCCCTTGTTTTGAAAAAGCCACAGTAAGTAGATTTATTTTGGTTGGCGACTAGCGCTCAGATCAAGAAATTCATCGTTAAAACAAGTTTTGTGCAGTCATAGGTTCGAACTGTAAGGTTGAAACTACTCACACTATCAAGGCCCCCTACTCTTTTCGATAGTGTGGTGGGTTCTTTAATGTGCTCGAGGTGTGGCTCTTATTTGACGTCCTATCGGATTGACGTCCCCAACCGAAGCTGTGTACACATCAGGCACATCCCAGTGCCACATTATCCCCACCCCGCACATCTAAGCCCAGTTATTACTGACTGACGCTGAACACCATTATCCATTAATTGCTGTAAACGGTATGAGTATCTTGTGCACGCGCAACATTGGACCTCCATTTTGACGCCCTATCCGAAGGACGTCCCTAACCAAAGCTGTGTACCCATTTCCGCGCGAGTGAAGTGGGGGCACAAGATTGGTGAAATAATGGTAGGAGTCGAACCCGGTACCTCTTGGTACGCTACCGGGTACCGTTACGCTACCCCAAGCGTTCTTAATTGAACATGGGACCAGCATTTGACGTCTTATCGGATTGACGTCCCCAACCGAAGCTGCGTACTCATGACGCACACCATGATGTCATATTATCCCCATCCCGCACATCTCAGCCCAGTTATTACTGACTAACGGTGGACACCGTTATCCACTTATTACTGTAAACACGCGCCATATTGGACGTCCCTAACCGAAGCTGTGTACTCACCAGGCACACCAAGATGTCACATTATCCCCATCCCGCACCGGTTCCCAAACCCCGTACTGTTTACATTTCCAGACACCGTGAGGCTGTGTTAGTCTACACCAGACTCCTCTGCAGGCTAAATAAATAATAAGAATCGGCCTATAATGGAATGTAGGTGGGCAAGGGACGTTAGGCGGCCATAAAGGCTTACTACTACTACTACTACTACTACTACTACAACTACTACATGCAGCTTTCTCTACTACTACTACTACTACTACTACTACTGTTTCTACTACATGTATGACTACTATTACTACCACTAGTCTACTACTATTATAGAGGGTACAGTCTGCCGGCCAATTTACTAGTAACTCAATTTGGGCAGATACATTCTTTTCAAGTTAGGCAGATTTCTATTATTAACCTTTTTTTGTATTCGGCTTGCAAAGGAGTGTGATGGAGACTACTGTCGGACAGACCGATTTTAACCCCCCTCATATATCCTTAGCTGTACTGGTGGTACAGATGCAAAATTTTCTGAAGCTAAGAAACTTGAGCAAAACCGAATCTCAGTCATTCAGAAGTTGTTTAGAGAATCGCGTGTTGAATAAAGCGTCGCACAAAAACCGTACAAACATGCACTTTTTTCTACTGCTCATGCGTGACTATCAGGCAGCAGGTAGAGCCAGATTTATAAGATGTAAACAAAGACAAGACGTTTGGAGAAGCCCTTAAAGAGGTCAATCTTTAAGACGTAAATAAACAAAGGGATGTTGTACAACAAGGCAATTTAAGACATAAACAATGGATAACCATGTTTGTTGTTAAACCGTTTTCAGAATCTTTAACAAAGACACGTTAAGAAAACTGACAAGATTTTTGTGGTGCCCCAATGGTCAAATAACCAGAAAAGGAGACACAGTCACTGACGTAAAGTATTGAATGCTACCTGAAACGTCTGACCGTCTCCAAAACCTTTCCAGTTGCTTGAGTAACTGCTTTCTTGTGTATCTCATTACCCGGATGTCTAACCTTCATCGACGCACAAGGGATAGATTATACAAGACCAAAAAATGCCATAAATCCTGAATCCCATTATTTGTAAAAGACCTAAATTAATAAAGAATGTCTAGGAGAAACAAATCCGCCTTTTACGTCATTATACCAACAGCTTGCTCGGGTCTGTGGGATTCGAACCCGCAACCCTTTAATCCTTATTGACCCAAACAAAGCTCATTATGTCACACATACACTACCCAGTAGTCCCGCCCAGATCTGACGCAAGTGTATGTAAAGGTCTGCCCTGTCAGCGTTCTGAGTTTAAACACGTTGTAGCTGTAGATATAGTGTGGATCTATTGAAAGTCAGTCTGTATCAAAACATCCCGTTTGAAGTTAGAATCCCGTGCTGTAAGTTAAATAAACCGTAAAAAGGGTGGGACAGTGTGTACTATACAACACAGACTGCCATACAGAGCCAAAAAAGGCTGCTATAGGCTATTCAAACATTGAAGGGACCTTACTCTCCAAGCAGAGGTTGACTGGGGAAGATCGTTACTTATATTTTTTGTGTCTACCCTCTCTGACCAATGGATACTGCCTGGCCAATTTGATACTGTCTTTTTGCCGCCCTAGGATCTGCTTGGAAATTAAAGGGACCTCACAATAAGACACCACAGAAGACTGTTATAGACACCAGAGAAGGTTTTTATAATAGAAACTTTACTCGCAAAATCATGCCCGAAGGCTAATTGCTTTTACAATCAAGTATCAACAGGAGACAGGTAACAACTGTCTGGGAAACTTCTACTTCTACTACTAAGCTAGCTACTATGGGGTTCGACTTCTTCTTTGAAGGCAGGGAATAATGAATAGTCCCACATTCTTCATAATTAGTGGGTTTTGTGATCTTAGTAGAAATGCAGTTTTTTGGTGATGAAAGGATGGAGAAATTGTTGTAACTGTCTGAAATAATCTGTTTCTTTCGGTCTCATAAGCTAGACCCCTTTCCGCAACGAAAAGCGGTCGATCCGAGTATTTCACAAAGGATCAAACAAATTAACAAACAAACTAACTAACCAACTATATTACGCCATAGCGCCTTGAGTGAACGAACGTCTTCCAAAACGACGCCACTCCACGCAGCTGAGTGACCGCCAGGCCGCTGGTAAAGGTGAAGCGTCGAACAGACCAACCCTTTTCCAGGTCTGTGAGCTTCCGGCATGCGGAGCTGTATGGCGTGTTTTGACACAGGCTGACTGGATTCACACTACCGAGGGAGAACTTATTGTAGCCAGAACCGTGCCTATCTAGTTTTATGCCTGAATGGGATAGGGTAGCATGTCAGCAGAATGTACTGCGCCTATGCGAAACTCCTATTTTTCACGGTTTTCGTTGGATTTTTGGTCAACGTTGCATCACAACATTGCCTGTTGCAGACGATACCTTTTCAGAACTGTACCTCCCTAGTTTTATGCCTGAAAGGGTTAGGGTCAGCCTCCTGTGCAGGCTCCAGGTCGGGTGGGAATTTTGATACAGCGTTTTGAAAGAGTTTTTAACGCGTTGTTTTGAGGGGGCCCGCAAGCCCTAATTTTCCGTAAAGCGTATTCGGCGTTTTAATTCTACGTAATGCGTTGTAGCCACTTGGAATTTATCGAAAAGCGTAATCGAGAGGTCTCTGAATTCAGCGTAGAGCGTTGTTGGGACCCACCCAAGCAGGCCCTCTTTTAATAGCCGGCCATCCTACAACTAGAGAGAAGGTATACGATTCTGGATAATTGTGAAGTATACACTTTAGACAACAAAACCCTACCTCTGCTTGGAAATTAAATCCATTGAGTTTCTAAACCAACAGTAATTTCATACGTCCCTGCAGTTCTAAAGAAAATCGCTGGGGGAAATGAGCCGAAAAATTTCCTCGTCCAAGCGTACAAATGTGAATCTCTCAGGCTTTCAAATTTTTAGCAGCGTCAAACAAAATCCTCTCAACATTGTTGAGAGAAGGTCGCGTTGGAAAACACAGAACAAAAGTTTTAAAACCATCGCGATTCAAATCCGAACAAGAAATGAGACAATTACAAAACATTCCGCATTCTGGCTGCATAAAGAGATTCCTTGGCGCTTTCAGACTTGTCGTAGTGTAGAATCTAAGTTGTTTAGACAAGAACGCGTGGAATAAAAGACTAAATGTTCACAAATTCCGATCAATGGCTTCTAATACAAAAGGACAACTCTGGGCGCTTTCAGAGTTGTCACACTGTCAAATCTAAGTTATTTAGAGAAAGTTGACAAACTATATTGAGTGAAACCACAGCTGATTCCGACTCCTAGCAATACACGTACAAAGCGTTGTCTCCACCAGACTCCTTTGAAGGCTGAATTATTGGTAGAAATTGGTCTAAAAGAATGTAACTAGCCAGGGGATTTGGCCGGTCATAGAGGGTCCAATTTGCCTGCAGGACAAAGACATTTCCATCAAAGTTCTCGCTCTGTCAAATGTACGCTGTTTAGAGAAAGTTTTGTTAAGAAATAACTTCGCAAAATCGCAGCCGCTGGCTACACACGTAAAAAGACACCCTTTCAGTGTCTCGCTCTGTCAAATCTACGTTGTTTAGAAAGTAGCGGGTTGAATAAAGCGTGGAACAAAAGTCCGGTAAACCTGCCGACACTGCGCGCTTTCTGTGCTGCCCATGCGTGTCGGCTTTACTCTGACCAGGTCAAACGTAAAAAGGGGGCAAACAAAGGGAAGACGTTTAAAATCCTTAAGGAGGTCAATCTTGAAGACATGAGCAAAGGATCTTTAAGACCCAAACAAAGAAAGGACATACAGAACACCTTAAAGAGGTCAACTTTAGCTAAGACACAAAAGAAAGGTGTATGAGGGTCCTTAGACAGGACAGCCCTTCTAAGACACAAGACTTCTTTAAGTAATCTTATACTGCCACAAGACAAAGAAGATCGTACAAAACCCCTTTAAGAGGCCAATCCAGAAAAGACACAAAGAAAAGGCGTGTGGAAGTCTTTAAACATGTGATTCCTTCTAAGACACAAGTGAAAGTCCTTAAGTAATCTTACAAGGACACGACAGAAACCCTTAAGTTTTCTTAAGATTCAGTATTGTGATTCTTAAGATGAAATGAAGGCATGAAACCGTTTCTCCTACCGAAAAACCAGACCTAAAGAAAACACAAAGTACACAACTGTATGTCACACCACCACAGATATAGTATTATTTCCGCCTAGTATGATTGTCTTTACCAAAATCCTCTTAAAGTTGGACTAAAGTAACGACAAGAACAGCTTAAGTATCTGTGAGGGTAGTTGGCCGTTTAGGTTTGGTTCAACATTAGTTTGTTCACCTTATTTTGCCCGATCTGTCTGAACGAACAGACTGAATGCCTAATGTTTATGTTACCCGGCTGAGCAGATCTGTCTAATGTTTGGTTTTTACGGATTTAGCAAACATGGCCGACATTCCTGTACACAACTCAACGCGATATGAATAGATAAGCGGGTTTGCACACGTGCCGGGACGGGACGGGGGACGTCACAGATGTAGTCATGAGCTATTTTCTGATTGCATATAGACAACATGGCCGGTCTGGTTGAATTACACCCGTTTTTTCTTAACTGATCTAATCAGAAAACAGCCGAAGACCACCAAACCCCCAGTTCTATAAGCCTGCTACGGAGGCTACATTATGTGTATGTGGTAGAAGAAATAAATGTTATAGCTACTTGAGCGTGCCACCACTTTTTTTGTACTAACTTCCTTAATGTGTGACCAATAAAATAAATCCATCAACCAACTAAACAAAGTCAAGGCGCGATAAGCATCTTATTACCAGCTGGGAATTTTTATGGTCGAACGTTGCCATGGCAACAGTATAACAGAATGACGTAGCCAATATTTGCTACCGTTTTACTCGGAAAGAAAGTAAGAAAACCGGGCAGTGCGTTGCGTAATGATGTGTTGTACAAATACGGAACCGTGGGAACTTTTACTCCAGTGTGAGCCCATGTCTGGTACGTGAGTAAAGAATTGGCTGTAAAACTTTAAATTTGGACGTAATACAGAGTTCAAGAGCACTCGAGAGTTATAAACTTGTCATTACTAGAAATAACCGTTTCGTACGCTCCTGATTTACAACCTTTAGCACATTGCACTTTAGCCCTTCCTGAAATGTCACGGGGAGGGGAGGGGGTGACAGCGCATTTTTTTTATATTCCAACATGTACGCACAAGACGTGGTGACGGCACGCTCAAGTTTTTTTTCAACTTATATTAATGCCGCCACCAACACGGGGGACAATACAATACTCATTTCCACCTGAGCAAAGTGTGGAAAGTGCCTTTCCCAAGGGCACACGATCGGTGGCATGTCAGGACTCGAACCCGGGACCTCTTGGTTCCGAGTCGAGCACTCTACGGTTACGCCACACGACCCTACAAAATGTTTAAATTGGCAACGGATGTATATATGGACTATCACGCAGCAATGAGGAAACTTTAGCGTTGTCAGAGTGTAAGATTGATTGATAGACTAGTTGACTGGTTTGCAAACACGCCGGACCATAGTACACAACTTGGTCACGACGAGCGTTTATATATATATTTAAACCCCTAAAAATCACCACAAACCAACTAGTCGGGGACCACAAACGACCACCGCAAATTTTTACCACACCACATCGAAGTGTCGGTGAGTAGGTTGGAATATTTTTTTTTTACTTATTGGTTTGGCTGTTCAATTCACACAGACAGGGTAGCCCAACTAGTCTGTGATTAATGCAAATGGATTTTTCCTGGTGATAAAGGCAAGGCATTGTAATGGAATCTCCAAGCTACACAGTAGCAAATGTTAAAGGCATCCAATGCAATTTCAGGGCGGCAAAACTGGAAATGTTCTGAATAAGGCAACCTGTATGATATTGGTACATACTATCCTACATTAGCACATTTGAATCAATATTTCATACTTTGGGCTTTTAAAACTGCAGAAAGAAGCCCCAGGATGAGTCCTTTATTTTCTGGGTGGTACCCTAAAAATCAACCCAGGACCCTTCCAGTAACCGTTTTCCGTCAGAATTTTGGGTATGTTTGCTCCATGAGGGTCAATATACATTGGGATAGTGTGGTACGTAGATGGTACGTAGATTCAAGTGTCTTGAATATTGACTAAAAAAAAGCTGCTTTCCAAGCCCTAAAACTACATTGGATGCATTGGCAGGGCAGTATCCAATACGCCATGCGCCACCGGATAAAATAATGTGAGAATACAAGAATACAAGAAAGATGAAGACGATCAAACCTAGCCAGTCTAAAAAATAAGGGGGTCTAAAAACCGCTAAACCGCTGCTTGACAAGTATTAGGAAAAATTGGCCCTAACTTAAGGGTCAAAAGTTTACGAGTTCTTCCCTTACACTGTAGAATAAGAGGCGGAGTTTCCTTATGTTTACACATCACAAAACTTGATACCGGAGCCCCGTCCCGTCAGCAGCCGTTTGTTTAGTGACGGGGTCTGCAGAAGAACCAGCTACAGAAACTGTTTCACCCACAACAGGGGGCATTGTTCCGGGGGGAGGGGATAGCTGGGCGAGGTGGCGTAGTCTAGTTACAAGGCTACACGAGTTTTCTCTTGGTCTGTACACTTGAAGAAGCCACATTGTCTAAGATACTTGAGTGCGATACCACTTTCCGTTGTATAATGTTATACTGTGTGAATAATAAAAAGCCACACAGGCGAAACCGGTCGTGTGACAGGCTTAATAAAAGTTCTAAACGGGAACTATGCGGCTCCAGATGTCTTACTGAGGGACGACTGCGTGTGCGAGATGTCGGTTTAATAGCTTGAGGAATGAATCCCCTCTACTAAATATTTTTCTTGGTTATGATTTTTTTGCTTGTGGCATATCGGTATTAACTGCACTCGTTTTCTTGTAACCCGCCTCTGCAGAGTACAATTCAGAGCTGACATACCACAAGGAAAAAAAGCAAATTGCTACTCCACGAAAAGCCCATCTCGTAGAGCCTGGTAGCCAGACTACCGGGCGAGGCTAGGGGTGATGTAGCGTTATGTAACACTGTCACATGTCGTCATATGACAGGTTTCACAACGCGACATTCTTGCGACAGTCTTGAATGTGCCGTGCAAAATACAGTTGTCTTACGACGGAAAAGTCTGTCGTAGAATCTTGTCGTAAGTTTGTTCTGTCATAGTTTCGCTGGAAATCGTGCTTGCGTATCGCACGATAATTGTTACCGGGCTACTAAACTTGTAGAGTGACGCACGGACCAACAAATCCACGTGAGTACTGCCTGTTTTATCTGCATATTTCCTGTCCTACATGTAAATACTTCCTGACAGCCTGTGTGCTTCGTGACTGAGTGTTTATTTAAGCGCGTGTTCGGAAACGGTAGAGACATGTTTGCTAAGCGTCAACTAACTTGACAGGAATAAAACTGGAAAAATGTCTTAGAGGTCGATATTAACACTACAGCATAGGTACTCAGTTCAAAACTTCTTTAGTTTGACACTTAGTTTGATAGAACATTCATCAATCAGTGACTGTTTTGCGAGGTAAAAACGCTTACTCCATGAAGAAGATGTACAATTGACATCGAAAATTTGGTTGGTACGTACGCGTGTTTTACTTTGAAAAACAGTCACTGATTGGTGAAAGTCCTACTAACTGTTAACCTTACGTGACTGATAAACCTCTTCCCCTTAAGGTTGAAACAAAAATTTGCATGAAAGCAATATTGTTTCCTTCTCTAAATTTTTAAAAACAGAACGTCCAGCGACAACCCTGTAACACCTATAATCACTTTAACAAGCTTGGCGTGACATAGTTTGTCCCTCTATTGTCTGATGACGACAGTTTAAACATATCTAATTTCTCGCTACGTCAAAACGCAGTGATTTTGTCTGAAAGAAACAAAGTGACCTCGATCCAGTTTTAGCTCACTGAAGAGCTAATCTCCCACTGGTTGTGATAGAGAAGACAGACGCTATGTACAGTATTTACAGGTTCATTGTACCGGCGAAATTTTCGACAAGCACAAAAATGACTGCGGCCCTTTACATGTAGCATGTCGGGTGAGCGACAACAGCCAGGATTCGATGGATTCGAACCCCCAACCTCCTAGTCCAGAGGCAGGACCGCTAGCGATTATTATAACATTAGGTAACACTATATATACGTGCCCAAACGTTTGTTAGAACAACTTTTCTATCTACAGAAAACAAATTAAGTGATGACAAAACGTGATAATAATCCCTTATTGAAACACAAACTGTTTGACCAATTTAGGTTGAGCCTTTGTTGTGCCTGAAAACTAAACGGTAATGTAAGCACGTTGTGTAAATAGTCGACGCAAAAGCACAAAGCTATATACTGGTACTAAACTTTTAACGGTCTTCGGGAAACAAGTTGGGTGCGTTTTCTTTTAATTTTGAAGCAGATCTTTCGGTGGCCGTACAAGACAGTATCAAATAGGCCAGGCAGTATCCATGTTGGCTGATGGACACTCCTTTGGCCAATGGATACTGCCTTGCCACCGTGTGATCTGCTTGGAGATTACGTTTCTTTGTGCTTAGGCCTAGGCATGGTGTATGCGTTGCCTGTCACTAGAAAATTATTGCTGACAGTTCTAAAATCTTTAAGGCTTTTTGAAAACTTTGTCTGAGCGGGAGAATTTTGCAAGGCGTCTGAAGTTTAATGGACGGAACTTAAGTTGCTAAGTCGGCACTTGGGTGGAACGGGCGTGTCTTCGCTGTATACCAAAGAACGTCGGGCTTTCATCAAGAAAATTTGACCCGCGAAGAGTCTTTTTCTATCGTTGTTTTTACTGGCGTTTGCGGTCAGTGACAGACCGGGCCGGGCGCTAAAAACGGCGGAATTTTGCAGGCCGCGACGCCGCGAAAGGTTCTGTCATGTTTAGTTAATGGTTCGTTGCCTTCTTTTGAGTTCAGAAGTTCTCCGTGAAAGTCTGCGGTACGTACCTGTGGTATGTCGGGGTTTGGTCAAAAGCGCGAGCAAAAAATACCGGCTTTTGACTACCAAAGATTCTGGATACTCTACTAGAACAGTATTATTATATAGTTAAAGGTTGTGTCATGTTTAGGAAATGGCTCGTAGCGTCCCCTTTTGCTGTCGGTAGCGTCTGCGTGAAAACTTTGCTTTTAACAGTGGTATGTCTAGCCTCCGTAGCAGGCTTATAGAACTGGGGGTTTGGTGGTCTTCGGCTGTTTTCTGATTAGCCCAGTTCTAAAAACGGGGGTTATTCAACCAGGCCGGCTATGTTGTCTATATGCAATCAGAAAATAGCTCATAAAAGATCCCAAAGACTCTGAAACCCCCGAAACCCCCAGTTTGTGGCGTGCTATAGAGGCTACTGTATGTCGGGGTTTGGCCAAAAGCGTGAGCTTTGGACTGTCAAAGAACTTGAAAAGAAGGAACCCGTGCAGTAAAATGTCGTCAGTACGGCATTTGACTTTGTATATATCCCCACAGAACACCTAATGGTGCAATATATCTTTGCCGGTATGGTTTAAGCGCGAGCAAAATGCCGCTGCAGTTGACTTGTCTGGGCTGTCGTCAAAGAACTTGAAAAGAACCCGTGCAGTAAAATGGTTCGTGGCGTCTTTTTTCTGTTCGGGCCGCCTCCGTGAAAACTCTGCTTTTACTAGTGGTATGTCGGGGGCTGTCGTCAAAGAACTGGAAAAGAAAGAACCCGTCGTCAGCTCGGCATTTGACTTTGTATATATGCCAGAACTGAACACCTATATAACGGCACTGTGTACAATATACCTATGTCTGAATGGGTTAGGGTTAGGCTTAGGATCAGTCTCCGTGTATTCAAGAATGTAGGTTTGTAGAACAGTATCATTTATTTATTTCCTTTATTCAAACATTTCATGAATAGACATGGTGGCGGCACACTCAAGTCACGTCAACTTATTTTATGCCGCCGCCAACACAGAGGACAATATTTTCACTTGAGTGAAGTGAGGAAAGTCGTGTAAAAAAGTGCCTTCCCAAGCGCACAAGATCGGTGGCATGTCAGGACTCGAACGCGAGACCTCTTGGTTCCGAGTCGAGCACGCTGCCGCTACGCCACACGACCCCAAGAACAGCATCATGGCTTGTCCAAACTTTATCCGCTCCATTTCCGTGTTGTGACAAAACACAGTAACATTCCTGCACGGTCGCCTGACGAAACACACTGCATGACGTCATGAGGAAAATGTCGAGGTGTCGTCTGCCGTTACTATGGCAACGCCTGGCGTCACGGACAGGTGTGGCAGGTGACGTTTCACCTGGGCAAAATGAAGTTTTCAGTATATAGCAGAGGGGATTCATTCCTCAAGCTAACCGACATCTCGCACACGCAGTCGTCCCTCAGTAAGACATCTGGAGCCGCATAGTTCCCGTTTAAACTTTTATTCAGCCTGTCACACTATCATATCATATTTAATTATATATTATATAGTAGAAGGGATTCATTCCTCAAGCTAACCGACATTTCGCACACACAGTCGTCCCTCAGTAAGACATCTGGAGCCGCATAGTTCCCGTTTAGAACTTTTATTCAGTCTGTCACACGACCGGTTTCACCTGTGTGGCTTTTTCAAGTGTACAGAGGCTAAAATCTGTTGAATTTTTATTCAGCTGATTGAAAAGCTACTCTAGTTCTTCTGTTGGCCTTGGCGGGGAAGACAGGTGATATATACAACATAACCGGAGCGGAGACGGCTCTGGTATTCAGGTTTAATGTACCAAACAAGATGGTCTCTTGCTTCAGTTTCTCTCGTTGTACCACTGTTAGAAGAAGAAGACCAGACGTAGCGTAGACGAATTGGTATTCAGGTTAAATGTACCAGACGAGGTATCACTATCCTATAGCACGGGTTCCAACCCAACGTCCTAAACTCTAGTCCAAACCCAAGGCGGAGGCTGGACACTGATGAATGAATGAATGAATGAATGAATGAATGAATGAATGAATGAATGAATGAATGAATGAATGAATGAATGAATGAATGAATGAATGAATGAATGAATGAATGAATGAATGAATGAATGAATGAATGAATGAATGAATGAATGAATGAATGAAAGTGTATTATTGTGTCTTGCGACGATACGCTGCCCAGCACAAAAAGAAAAACCAACATTGCTATTTTTGTCACGTCTTAGTTTATATATGCTTGATTGTAACGTTACTCTACCCTGTGCCGGTGTATATATACATATCACAGGTATAGGTGTGTCCCCGTGACCCCGTGACCTGATGACGCACTCCCACAGCGCCGTGACGGGCTCGGCTCTGACCTTGAAACGCGGCTCGTTTTGAAGGTCAAACAAAAGTCACGGGAACTATGACAAGCCTGAAATAACGCCCTAAAGGTCGATATGACCAAGTCAGACCAACCCATAGTCTCTATTGTACTCAGAACTGCGCCTATCTAGATTTAAGCCTGAATGGGTTAGGGTTAGGATCAGGCACGGTTCTGGATAGTCTCTATTGTACTCAGAACTGCGCCTATCTAGATTTAAGCTTGAATGGGTTAAGGTTAGGATCAGGCACGGTTCTGGATAGTCTCTATTGTATCCAGAACCGTGCCTATCTAGTTTTATGCCTGAATGGGTTAAGGTTAGGATCAGGCACGGTTCTGGATAAAGCACGGTTCTGGATACACATGGACTATCCAGACGTACATGAGCATGGTTCTGGATAAAGGAAAATTCTGGATACACATGGACAATTCGGAACTGTGCCTGAGCATGGTTCTGGATAAAATACGGTTCTGAATACACTTGGAGTATCCAGAACCGCATCGGAGTAAAAATGGATATAACATGTCCCAGTTCTGACACTGTTTTTTACAGTTGCAGATACACGCCCTTGTCGCTAGGTGGCGTAATGCCACCAGCCCTGCTCCGAGACTCGACCATCCGGGGCAACTCGACAATATTCTCAAGGTACGCTAGGGGGCGCTTCCAGTAGCTAATGGGGTACATGTATAAAGTAGCTAGATGGTAAAGCAAGCACAACGTTTAGCTTCGCATATGGTCTGCTCTGTTAATTCCTATTCACACACATTCGTATATATGGTGACAGGAGGCTAAATCCCTCCTGCTATAAAATTGCAACATGATGTAACCCAACACTAGTTACCATGGTGACAGACGTCTGGTTCAGGTCATAGACCTTTTGTGTTTGGAACGGAAGAAGGGAAAACAGAGCAAAAACAATATGTTTTCATTCGGTAAACATAAACATTTTAAAAGTTTGCTTATGTTCTTAAATGGTGTGTTAATTTTTTTTCAGTTAACTCTTTCATCCATCTGATTTATATCATAGCACCTATTGTCTTTTACAATAAAAAGTGATCGATCCTAAAAGCATTTTCTCTTTTAAGATTCCTTGGAAAACCAGAAGAAAAGCAGAACTTGGTGTCTAAGGCGAAAAAGGACAAGAAGAAAAAGAAGCAAGAAACAACCCAAGACGACTCAGAACCGCCACGTGACCACAGTTTAAGAAACGATTTGCTAGAGGACGAAGAAGAAAATGGCGGACACAAGAGAAGGTTTCGCTGCCCGAACACTTGTACCTGCTGCGCCGGAAGTATGCGTTACGTCATTTCCGTTATGGCGTCACTGGGTTTTGTCATCAGTTTTGGCATGCGGTGCAACCTGGGAGTTTCTATCATTAAGATGTTAGAGAACACCACTAAAGCGGAGGAGGAAGATGTGAACGGGACGTCTTCACTCGTCTTTATTTCTGTAAGTAATACCGTTTCTTAAGATCTTATACTTAATCATCAAACACATCTTTTTGTGGCTACATCACAGTATCAAATGGGACGTCTTCGCTCCTCTTTATTTCTGTTATTAATTTAAAAGCCGTGTCGTAAGCTTAAAGGCATCCAGTGCAGTTTTTAGCGCTTGGATTTTTTAAAAGTCAATATTCTACTCACTTATCTACATAGTGGGTTGAAAGAACACTACCCCAATGTATGTTAACCCTCATGGAGCAAACATTCCCAAATTTGTGACAAGAAAAAAAAAACAACGGTTACTGGACCCGGATTAATTTTTAGGGTACCATCCCGAAAATAAATGACTTTATCTTGGTGCTTGCTTCTGCAGTTTTAAATGCAAAAAATATGAAATACTAATTCAAATGTGCTAATGTGGGATAGTATGTGTCAATATCATACAGATTACTTATTCAGAGTATTTCCAGTTTACAGTAACATTAACATGCCGTCTATATTTGTACACATATGTATCACTGTTGCAAATGCCACATTTTCGTCGATGTACATTTTGGTGATATGTAAACTTTTGCGACGTCTCGTCGAAACACGCGAGAGTTGACAGTTGCCATGGTTACCGCCCCGCAGGTGCCCGAGTTTGATTGGCAGCCGGAGACGGTTGGCGTGGTCAGCAGCGCGTTTCTATGGGGATACCTGTTTACGCAGGTGCCCGGAGGCTACCTGGCCGCCAGATATCCCGCAAACAGGTAAATACTCACAACAAACAAACAAACAAACAGCGCGTTTCTATGGGGATACCTGTTCACTCAGGTGCTGGGGGGCTACCTGGCCGCGAGATATCCCGCAAACAGGTAATACAACACACACACACACATGGGCACACACATGGGCACACACATGGGCACACACACACACACACACACACACACACACACACACAGACACACACACACATGCGCACACACACACACACACACACACACACACACACACACACACACACACACACACACACACACACACACACACGGGCACACACACACACACACACACACACACACACACACACACACACACACACACACACACACACACACACACACACACACACACACACACACACACACACACACACACACACACACACACACACACACACACACACACTAGGCGACACACACACACACACAGACACACGCAACACACAGACAGACAGACACACACACACACACACACACACACGGGCACACACACACATACACACACACACACACATATGGGCACACACATGGGCACACACACACACACACACACACATGGGCACACAATCACACACACACACACACACACACACACACACACGCACACGCACACACGCACACACACACAAAACAAACAATTCATCAGCTAGTGGAAGTACAAGTACAATAGGTTCGGGAACCTGTTCCTACCCGGATGGGTGGGGGCGCTTAACACCGTGCGAGTGTTATAGGAACTGCAGGGTGCACCTAGCGGGTGTTGTAGGAACTGCAAAATTGTACTGGCAGTAACTCTCCTGTTGTTTGTCTCATGCAGGGTGTTTGGAATTGCGCTGTTCACCACCTATATCCTAAACCTGTTCCTGCCTGTATCGGCCCGGGTTGGTTGGGGGGCCCTAGCGGTCGTGCGTGTACTGCAGGGCCTGGCAGAGGGTATGACGTATCCAGCCGCACACGGCATCTGGAGTAACTGGGCACCGCCACTGGAGAGAACGCGGCTGTCTACCATCACTTTCGCAGGTAAGGGCTAGGGCACATTTGGAATTGTTTTTTTGGCGACGTCTCAGGGAGGAACCTAACGGTACAGTATTGTGTGCAGTTTGCAAGAATTCTGGGAATTGTACAGGAATTTTATCCACATGCATGAAATGTCCACAGGAATGTCTCTAAACCACATCTATGCCCACATTCCTGGAAACCCTTGGGGAGGAGTGCACTGTATCTGTCTAGACTTAACAGGTACCAAGGATTCCTCAAAATCATGAAATCGTGAAACCAGTGCCAGGGAAACAATAACTCTAACAGCAACCACCGTCGCCATGGCATAGTATGTTTTCATTGCCAGTCTTGTTGTTTAAGCCTTCAAGTTACCAATGTGGAAGTAACTTTGCCACCGAAGGGAAAAAAAGCCGGGGGTCTATGACCTGATTTAGACATAAAATCATTGAAAAACAATGTGTAGAAAATTCCAGCATGACAAGGGCAAGTTACGTATTGAAGTTTTCACCGTTATATGTCCTATCTTCAGGCACGTATTTCGGCGCGGTGACCGGCATGCCTCTGTCCGGCATCCTGGCAGATCTACTGGGCTGGGAGTCGCCTTTCTACTTCTACGGTATGTAGTTGTGCTAATATATGCTAATACGCGTTAATATATGCTAATACAGGCCAGATTATGCTAATATATTCAGACTTTAATATGTATACTGATATTATGTATGCTAATATATTCAGACTTCTTTACGTTATCATACGGTACGTCACGGTGCTAATGTATGATCATATATGCTAATACGCGCTACTATATGCCAATTTATGCTAATATATGCTAATACAGACTAATATACATGCTAACGTATTCAGACTTACTGTATGCGGTGTAAGAAATTTTGTAACATTTTTTAACGGTAAGTTATCTGATGGTTTCTATATTGACTCGAGTATAACAATTTTGGACCGTATCTTACAGCATGAATGTATTGTCACTACAGGTGTTATAGGACTTGTCTGGTCCTGTGGCTGGTATGTTGTCTCTTCCCCCTCCCCCGCCAGACACACCACCGTCTCCAGAGAAGAGCAGTTGTACATAGAAGAGAGCATCGGGAATAAAGGAGAAAATAAAATTATGGTGAGTCCTTAAGGTATCACTAAACGCAGCGTCCTCCTAAGGGACTAGAGCTATGACTGAAAAAAGTACGTGGTTCATTCAAATGTATGGTGTATTTCCCGTTTAATTGTGATACGTCGTCAGTACTTTGTTATAGATAGTATCTAAAAGTCATGCTGATAAGAGGCTCGTGAGGGGTTTCTGTAAGAATGTGTAAACAACGTATTTGCATTATGTACAGGAGAGAGGGGTCCCACGGAGAGCCAGCTATTGAAAGGCTCGTAAGGGGTTTCTTTGGGAATGTTTGGATAATGTATCTGTATTGCACACAGGAGGGCGGAGTCCCCTGGAGAGCCATGTTTATGAAAGGCTCGTAAGGGGTTTCTGTCAAAGCTTGTAGATAATGTATTTGTATTGCACACAGGAGGGCGGGGTCCCCTGGAGAGCCATGTTTATTAAAGGCTCGTAAGGGGTTTCTGTTAGAGCTTGTAAGTAATGTATTTACATTGCACACAGGAGGGCGGAGTCCCCTGGAGAGCCATACTAACGAGAGGCTCGTAAGGGGTATCTGTGAGAGCTTGTAGATAATGTATTTGTGTTGTGTACAGGAGGGGGGAGTCCCCTGGAGAGCCATGCTGACGTCCATGCCGGTTTACGCCATTATCGTGGCGAATTTCTGCCGCAGCTGGACGTTTTACCTTCTCCTGACCAGTCAGCCGATATACATGCAACAAAGCTATGTTAACTACGATACTACACGGGTAGGAAAACTCTCACTCACATACTATCCTTATAACTGTAAGCGCCAAACACTAACCCTAAACCTGTAAGAATTAGAAGAGTAGAAACAGAAAGACACTCCTGGTCCCGGGCAGGGGATCGAACCCACGCCAAACCCAGGCACCAGTCCACATGCCGACGCTCTAACGATTCGGCTAAAAGGTCTAGACCCATCGGCTGGGTCAGTTGGTAGCACCTATAACTCCCCACTGTTACAGCTCTAATCTTACCCACACCATGTTAGCTGGACGTTTTACCTGCTCCTGACCAGTTAGCCGATATACATGCAGCAGAGCTATGTCAACTACGATACTACACGGGTAGGCACTCTCAAACCTTAACACTAGCCGTACCCGAAGATGGCTTATTATGGACATTTCTGTAACAGTTGTTTTAAGATGAACCCGTTTTGTACTTAGAAAAATACCTGTAAAAACAAAGTACCTAAAGCAATGCTAAGGATGCAACTTCTGAATTCCATGTGATGATGTTAGGTTAAGAACTTTGATCGGAATTGTTGTAAAAGTTTGCCGAATTGATCTGTTCCCCGTCTCTGCCCCTAGATCGGGTACCTGTCCGCCATCCCGCATTTCCTGATGGGGCTGGTGGTGGTGCTGGGCGGGCAGCTGGCAGACACGCTAAGGTCACGGGGCTGGAGCACCACCGTGGTGCGCAAACTGTTCAACTGCGGAGGTCAGTACGGGTCAGGGGGCACAGGTCAGGTCAGGGGACACAGGTCAGGGGTTAGGGTTGAGAGGTGGTGGTGCTGGGGGGTCAGCTGTCCCACACGCTCCGGGGGCAGGGGGCACAGGTCATGGGTTAGGGGTGAGACATGGTGGTTCTGGGCGGGCAGCTGGCAGAAATGCTTCGGTCACGCGGCTTGAGCCACCACGGTTGTGCGCAAACACTTCAACTGTGAAGGTCAGTACGGGTCAGGGGCACAGGTCAGGTCAGAGGTAAGGGGTGATAGGGTTCAGAGGTCAGCTGGCATACACACTCTAGGGGCTGGAGCACCACAGTTGTGCTCAAACTGTTCAACTGCGGAGGTCAGTACGGGTCAAGGGTCACAGGTCAGGTCGGGCTAAAGTTGAAAGGTAGGGTGCGAAGGAGAGGGGGCAGTTGGCCGACACGCTACGGTCACAAGGAGGGGCTGAACAACAGTTCAACTGTGTCAGGAGTCAGGTAACTGCCTTTAGTTGCTGTTGCTGTTTCACAAAAGATATCAGAACGCCTGATGGTATTTTTTTGTGGCTGCAGGTTTCCTGTCGGAAGGCATTTTTCTGCTGATCGCGGCGGCGTGTAACGGTGGGCCGGGCGTCATCGCGATTCTTACTGTGGCCATTACTGTAGCCGGCATGGCCATCTCAGGTAAGTCTACAGGCATGTTTATGTCAGGTAAGGTTACAGGTGACTCTACAGGTGTGGCTATGTCAGGTAAGGCTACAGGTGTGGTTAGCTCAGGTAAAGCTACAGGAGTAACGGTGGGCCGGGCGTCATCGCGATTCTCACGGTGGCGATCACAGTCGCCGGCATGGCTATCTCAGGTCAGTAACGGGTCAAAGGTGCCAAGTAGTCTGTAACGCCCCCGTCCCGGTCAGACGAAGGACGAATTAAACTGCTCTAATATAATATCACTATGATATCTTATCAAGATATCACTGATATTTTATCAAGAAATATTATATAATAATTATTGTGTCAACCATAGAGAGGTGTTTAAACTTTTTTTAAGCCTTAATGATTTGTTTATTTGTTTATTTCTTTATTTCAGGTTATTCCGTGAACCACCTAGACGTTGCCCCGCGCTACGCCAGTATCCTGATGGGTCTGAGTAACTGTATAGGGACGGTGGGTGGGATGCTCAGTCCTCTCACCGTGGGATGGCTCACGGCCGCTTACGTAAGTCTGATAGTCTATAGGGTCCCCCGTCCCGGTCAGGACTGAGTAACTGTATAGGGACGGTGGGTGGGATGCTCAGTCCTCTCACCGTGGGATGGCTCACGGCCGCTTACGTAAGTCTGATAAAGTTAAAGAAAGTCTATAGGGTCCCCCGTCCCGGTCAGGTCTGAGTAACTGTATAGGGACGGTGGGAGGGATGCTGAGCCCAGTAACTGTGGGCTGGCTCACGGCCGCTTACATGAGCCTGATCTTTAAGTTAAAGGAAGTCTATAGGGTCCCCCGTCCAGGTCAGGTTTGAATAACTGCATAGGGACGGTGGGAGGGATGCTGAGTCCGTTCCCCGTGGGCCAATCAAATCAATAAATCAATCAATCAATCAAATCGATCAATCAATCAACGAATTTTGCAGTGTTACTTCGGCTGGGGCTATGTGATAAGACGGGCTGTCTTTAAGAAATTCTAACGGTTTTTCTTAATAAGTTTAAGAAAATCGGAAGCTTCGTCTTTAAACTGACATTGTAGAAAGGTTTGGCGCTTCGGCTTTAATTTCAATATAAATTTTTTTTCCAGGGTTATCGCGGGTGGAGTTATGTGTTTCTGATAGCCGGGTTAGTTCACGTGAACGGCGTCATCTTCTACTTCTTCTTCGGGTCGGGCGAGAAGCAGCCCTGGGCTGACCCGGAACCGGAAACGGAGGCCGATGACGTCGTCATCTACACACGTGACCCGGGGGATGATGACGAAGATGAGGTGGAGTTTCTCTGGGATTATGAACCTTACGATTTTCTGAGACTGACTCGGAGAGACAATTTCGTACAACTGCCGCCTAAAGATGCCTACTTGTACGGAGGGGTCGATCACAGAGACTTCGAGTACTGAATAGAGTACTAAAGAGAGAACTAAAGAGTCTTCGAGAACTAACGATTATTTAAAATCAATCAATGTATCAATCAATCAATGAAAATGGAGGGGTAGATCACAGAGACTTTGAGTACTAGCTATTATTTACAATCAATCAATCAATCAACCAATCGATCGGTCAATCAATCAACTTGTGGGATTACGATATTGAAGAGTACTAACGATCATCTACAATCAATCAATGGATCAATACAATGCAATTGAAATGAAACATATTCGTTCTAGACTTTGGACACGTTTTTCTATAGTCACGTGATGCCAGTAAACGAGCCAGAAGGCGCCCGAAAGTCTATACCGCCCCCCGTCTCTAAACTTTCCAACTGGACGAGAAAAAAGGCCATGTACGTAAATAAAAGAGGCCAGTCACGTAAAAACAAAAGGCCATGTACTTAAAAGAAGTGATTAAAGTTTAAAAAAATTATGATTATCAAAACTGTAAAAAGTCTGGAATAATGTTAATATTTTGCAAATGTATAGAAAAATGCCAGTATGAAGTGGATCATCACAGTGTATAATAAATGGATTTTGTAAATTGTTTTATCAGAACGATGCCAGATATTAGTTAGTTCAATACTGGAAAAGAGCGCTTAAAGGTATGGGAATAGTCAAGAAGTAATTTGCATCGAGAAAATGTCCACAGTGACTCATGTGCTGTGCTCAATGTGTCGCGCGCACAATTTAATGTGTTTTTGGTTGCAATAAACATACCAAGTCCTACCACGGGCTAGTTCCGATATGTACCCTGTATTTTATCAAATATGGACAAACGTCTTGATTTTAAATTTAGTGTAAGGCGCGATTGTGATACAGTCTCTCTCTCTCTCTCTCTCTCTCTCTCTCTGGTTGTCCATCGTCTCCGATGATGACTTAGTGATATAGTGATATAGTAAGTTCCATCATAATTCAGACTTTTAGCATGTCTTTCTCATGGAAACGAGAAAGTATCATTTAAAGGCTAAATAGATATTGGGAGTGATCAAACGCAATCTTTTGGTATGCCTAACAGGCTTGGCAAAGCCACGTGAATGCGCGTCGCTTGTAAGACCAAACATAGAATATGCCGGGACAGTATGGGGTATATATGCAAAGAAAGATAATAAAAAGCTAAACTGGGAATGGTACAAAACCAAGCTTCAAGCTTTGTACAGATAGCCACGAAAAGCGGGGTGCTAGTGTCACGGAAATGAAAAGAATCTACAGTGGGTGTCACTGGAAGTCAGAAGAAAATGTTCAGACTATGCAAGATGTACAAAATGACTAATAAACTGGTGGACGTACCAACTATTGAGTACCTGATACCAGCTCAGAAGTGAACAAGAACTAGCCATGTTTTCAAGTACCAGAGTTATCAAGCAAGTATTAAGGTAATGGTTAAAATACTTTGTGCGAGTACAAGATTTTCGGGGGGCAGACTTTAGTGACAAATCGCTCTTCAAATCTATACTACTATGACAATGAAGGTTAGACAGTTACTCGATCAAGCAACAGCCTAGATTGTAAAAACAGCTTCAGGTACCATCTAGTACATTTCCTCAATAACTTGATTAGAGATCTTTAGTAAACAGGAATTCTTCCACAAGCGAGGGATTGATATGTAAATGAGTTGAAGACAGATTTCAGACAGATCAAGATTTGGGAAACAAAAATTACACAAAACAAAAATCAAGTAAAGCTTAGCGCTAATAAGTCAGTTAGCTCCTGTTGTTTGCGCACAGGACGTTATATTGTCTCGCTGGGGTCGCAGGGCAGGGTTAACATATATAAGCGCTATATTATTACTATGGAAGCTACATGTTGACATAGGCATCATGTTGTTGTTGTCCTGGGGATGGATAAACATGATGCAATACATACAGCAAACATGCCGAAATAATGGTTAACAGACTCTTCTGAACGTACCTTGCTCTTCTGTGTCTTGAGAGTGTTAAGATCACCTTCTACACTTTGTTTCTGGTCGTTGTTGTCCTTGTTTAACGTCTAACATCTTGCTAGACGTGGTTTCCTGGTGCTGATTTGAGCTTGGTTCAGTTCAGAGTCAAATTGTCTCTTTGTATTTAACTCTTGGTTCTTGCATGATACTGGAAGTGTCTCTAGGAGAGCAAGTCGAATCGGTGCGTACTCTCGATGTACCGGCAAAGGGGGGAGGGAAACAGCCACATAAACATCCAGTAAGGTTCAGGTCATCCCCAGGATACTTTGGGCAGAGAATATGTTCTCCTTCCCAGAACTGTCTGTTGTACGTACCCAGGCGCCTGTGGCCCCCGTGCGGTTGTATGATGTACTGCACAATAAATTGATATGTAAATTAGGTGAAGGCAGATTTCTGACAGATCAATATTGGGAAACAAAATCTTTGCTCTATATCGTATCTATGGTAGCTACATATTGGTATAAGCAGCATGTGATTTTTATCTTTTGTGAGTATTGACAAGAAAGCACGTAAGTATCCTTTGAAACATAAGAACATAAATACAAGGTGGGGGAACAAATACAACACGTACAGTGGGCATAAAATGAATATGGCTGGCGTACCAATGGAACCCATAATGTGTATCATATGTTGTTGTTGTCCTTGATAAAAAAACATTATACTATATGCAACAAACATGCCTACGTAATACAAACATAGTCTTCTGTACGTACCTAGTTCATCTCTGCCTTGAAGCGTGTTTAGCTCGAGTTTTACACTGTTGAGAGGGGAGAGAAGTCACTACATAAACATCCGGTAAGTTATAGATCGTCCCCAGGATACTTTGTGCAGAGAATACGTTCTCCTTCCCAGAACTGTCTGTGACACGTACCCAGGCGCCTGTGGCCCCCATGCGACCATAAGATGTACTGCACAAATAACTTCTCAACCTTACCTGGCAATGTATGTCTGACTGTTGCTGTTTTTACCCGGATGTGTGAGTTGCTAGGGCGTTGCTATGGTGATGAGCAACAATAAATGTCCCCAACCGCTATCCATGTGTTGGACTCTACCAATATGGCCAATTAACAAGGGGTGTTAATTCCGGACGTGAATCATTTCGAACTGCCAATATGGCTTAGGGATCATCATATCAGTGTGTTTCAAGCCCCATATAAGATTTTTGTTACTATACTCTTTATTGTTATATTCAGAGAGTGTTATATTCTTTATTCTTTTCTTTTTTAAAATAAACGTCAGACTTTCAAACTGATGTCTACAATATATTACATTAGCTTCACAAGCAAAGACCAGATTTTAAGATACCGAGTAAAAAATGAAAACTTCACAAGGGTTTTAGCTTTAATCATTTATTTCATATTTCTTGGTTACATGTACCTGGGAGTCACATGTTTCTAGTTATTAAATGATGCACTTTAACTCAGTGTAGAATGCCATATGAGTACACCTGTCAATGTAAAGACTAAGGGGTGTCGAACCTTAGGGGTGACTTTTGAAGTATTCATTTAGCTTTTTCTATGCTGGCTGGACTTGCACACAAAATATCCTACCAAAGGTACCTTGCTCATTTGGCTTGAATTGGTAACATGTCTTGAATTTTACATTGCTATTTTTCATTTTTTAGGAAAACAACAAACGTACAAGTTGCTCAATAATGTGCTTGTATGTAGGTGTTTGTGTGTATGTGTGTTGGGTGTGTGTGTGTGTGTTAATGTTGTAATATTATTGTTGTACATTGCTGTTGTACATATTTCATGAAGTTGAATCATTTGGAAAGGATGATACTTTTCTCACTTAGGTAAAAGATGAGAACGTAGAGAATATAACACAGGATACACTGGTGTACACAACCAAAGCATCTACATCTACATCAACAGGAATACTGACATTAAATAAAATCATCTGTTACATTGATGCATATTTCTTTTTCCACTCACTTCTTGAGACCGTTATTACAAGCAGACATTCCAGATGTTAACAGTGACTTCAGAATTCCATTTCATCTAGTGTTGGATATGACCGGTGATTATTACAGTAACTATGATATGATATTCTCCCAGGTAAGGAAAAGAAAGTAATATTAATATTATCGATGAAATCCAATAGTTAAGAATAATCTAAGTTGTTGACATTTGCATTTTGGATAAAGATTAATATGTGCTTGACCGTTTTAGTGACTGAATATGTATCAATTCTGTCATATGATCATGTTTAGTTTGCTAAAGTCACGTGGTTTTGGGGCTTACAATTATCTGATGAAGCTTTGGGTACACATTTTAGAATAAAAGGCCGATATTTATCATTACTTAAAGTATTCTTAACCTTAGGATAATGTTTAACTTTGCTGCTATTTTGTATCTTTTCGAATTTACGTAGACTATTCCGATTAATCATAAGCTATGGATTTTCGTAAAGTTTGGTTGGCTACTCTTTAATGATACTTTATGAAGTATTCATAACCCTAAGATGAAGAAAGAAATTATATTAATATAATCTATATAATCCAAAAGGCAAGAATAATTTAAGCTGTTAGCATTTACATTTTTGATTTAGTACCTGAAAATGTTTCAATTCTGACATATGACCCCTTACCAAGTTTAACTCGCTAAACTAAAGTGGTTTCTAGACTTACAATCACGCGATAAAGCTTTGGAAACACATTTAAAAAAAAGGCCGATGTTTAATATTACTTAAAGTATTCTTAACCTTAGGATAATGTTTAACTTTGCTATAATTTCATGTCTTTTCAAATATACCTAGACTTTTCTGATTAATCATAAGCTCTGGTTTTCGTAAAGTTTGATTGGCTACTCTTTAATGATTCTTGAAGTATTCATAGCCTAAAGATACTCTTGGGATAAGATTATTTCTGCTATTTTATATCGAAGTATTCTAAACATTATAATAAGCCACCACCTACATAAAGTCTTCATAATAATCATAAGCTCTACTTTTTTGAAACCTTATGCTGGATATTTTTAATCTTTAGGTTTACCACTTTTGCATATTTCTAAAGTATTGTTTGAAGTATTCTGAACCTTAGAATTAGCCCCAAATGTTCCTAACCTAGAATACACCACCCTAGGTTTTTTTAATAATTATAAGCTCTCCGTTTTCTCTGATTTACTGTTGCTTAAAGTCTTAAAAGATGTATTAATTTGCTGTTGTTTCATATTGTTTGAAGTATTCCCAACCTTAACATAAGCCCCAAATATTACTAAGCTAGCATAAGCCATTCTATTTTGTTCAAGTTGGTTGAGCTCTATTTATTGATAGTTAAATTATTTCTAATTTGGCAGTTATTCCATATTTTTAAAGTATTCTGAACCTTTAAAATAAGACCGAATAAACCATTTGCGTGAAGTTTTCTGAATAATTCCAAGCTGTACGTTTTCGCAAACACAGGTTGACTGCTATTTGCTTTTACTTGTCTGTCTGATGTTTTTTTTAAATTGGGTGCTATTACATATTGTTTAACGTACTCCGAACCTGAAGAGAAAGCCCCAGATATTTCTAAGCTTGAGCCACCATTTACGGTAAGTGTTATGAATAACTATAAGATGTTCGCCTTTTAGATACAGTTTTGCTGCTATCAAACGTTACCTTAGTTCTTGTTTTAGATAAGCATTCAATTTTCATAATCTTAGCTTGACCACTACCTAACAAAACATGGGGTATTTCAAATAAGCTTTCAGTATTCTTCAATTTCGGTTGGCTGCTGGTTAGTAGTACTTGGATTCTTTAAAGTTGCTTCAGTTTCCTTTACCCTAGATTTGCTGCTATTTCACATTACTTGAAGTGTATGGATATTTGCCATCCAGGATATGAATAGTAATATTTTTTCGACTCAAAATACCAAATCAAGTATCCAGGGAATGTGATGGGTGGCACTCTGAATGATTCTGAGAACAAATTTTCTGTTACTTACAGAGAATAGGCTATTGCTATTATCCGTAATGATTCACTTCCTTCTTTGCATTCTGTTCCCTTGGTCATTGGAAGTAAATTTAACACCCTCCCTCCCTTCCCTACCCCAGCATTTCTGTTCTCTTCTGTTTAGTTGAAACAGCTTTAAAAATCATATTTTGCTTTCATTATCGTCAATTTTGCTTTACTGGGAGTTGAATGTGGAATTTCTAGTTTTCTCCACAACATTCCTCAATGATACGATTGGCGAGCTCGCAGGGGTCAGTTGGATCCACCACACGATCAGGGTTGCCTGTGATAGTTGCCAGCCCTGCTTTGTTAACCAGTAGTGGGTGTCCAGCAGCCACGCCGTACATCTCAATCCCCGAGTCCCGTAACATACCAGCCTGGGCTATGTAGTCACCAGTACCCTGGTAAAAATGAAACACAACAATCTTTATTAACAACCAACAACAAGAGATCTCATACCTCCATTAAATATCTAGAGTTTAATATGTAAATTATTTGTTTCATTGAATATTGAAATGAGGTGGCAATTAACATAATCTAGTTTAATTTATGGTGTTCTTAACTCAAATTACAATATTTTTGCGTGTCAAATTCCTATCCTTTGGCAATATTTCATTTCAATATGTCCTCATTGATTATGCAAATTACCTCTATATTAACACAATATATCCATAGTGTTGTTAACATTTACGTAACCTACACATGTCACAAGGTATAAAATTCCATTCATTCACCATTAACAAATCATAGAATTTTGCATTAATTATGCAAATTAGATCATCATTTGCATAATTAGTATCTGTTAAAGCTCCACCTGCCACAGATTACATACATTACATGACTGAAGGAACTATTATATAAAACACTGTGATTATAGAATTTCCTCATTAATCGTGTAAATAAAGTCTTCATTTGCATAATTTGAACTTAATTATGTACAACTCTCTCTCAGCTACCTACACACCAAAAATAACGAAAATACTAGGAGGCCCATATTTGACCTTGACATTTGTCTTCCTAAGACTTACCAGCGTACCAAATATCATCACAATCCATAAAGGCGTTATGAAGTTGCTGACTACAAATGTGCGGAAACATACGCACACACACACACACACACCTAAAACATAGCATTTTTCATGGAGATAAAAAGGCTCTTGATAAATTAAAATATTGTTTGTCAAGCTTCCTTGAGTTAGAATAGACCATGTATTCACCCGTCCATTGGCTTCGGTCCCGTCTGTCAGAATCATCACCAACGACCACCCTCCTTCACGGAAATCCGTCTGAATAAACACAAGAAACAACAAGCTTGGGTGAAGAAACATAAGGCACTTTCATCTGTACCTCTTTGTTCAAAAATAAATTTCCTTGAAAGACTTCAAGATTAGATATAGAACAAATTCAAATGTATAGCTTTAAGAATGAAATATAGTATCAGAAATAGCAGTCGTACCATACACTTGACGTAGTGCAGAGCCAGTCCGGTCCGGCTGTTGCCCCCTCTGCGTTCCAGCCCGTTAATGGCGTCTGTAAGTCCGGGGTCGCTCAGTGGAAATGTGCCCAGGCGGACGTCCAACCTCGGTAGGCACTCGTATGTGATGATCCCGATCTACGACGAAACAGTAAAAAAACGATTGCGCATTTTGATCTCTCAAAAACATTTGTGCAGAATCCTTAGTGAGCATTAATTACAGATTACAGTAAGACTTTTAGCTTAAATCTAATGAAGAGTGTGTGACAGTCAAAGTGACATGGGGGAAACGTGTGTATGTTAGTGTATGTGTTATGATGAAAGCATGAATGTTTTATTCTTTACAAAGACTCACCTGAACATCAACGCCGTTGAAACACTGAATGAACTCGATGAGAAACTGGAGGATGCGGAGGAACTCAGAAGCTGGCATGCTGGAAGAAACATCGATGACAATAACGATGTCGATGGAGCAAGGCCGCTCTGTTACTGGTCCTGGTGTTTGGCCTGGTGGTACTGTTGCTGGCTCCGATGTGGATGCGATTGCTGGAAAAGAGTACAACAAATAATCAGATCATAATTCATATTGATAATTCAAATAATGTCTCATACATGAACTGAATGAAGAGTATGAACAGAAATGATTAGTCCAAAATAAGAAGGCCACTCAACTTAAATGTTCTCTAGTTGTCTTACTTGTATAAGCATACATAGTTTTGCGGAGTTAAAGTATAGTTCGAAAAGCGTCCGGATATGTATATTGTACAACACATGGTCAAATTCTTAGGTGATAAATGCCTTAAATATACTGAAAATGAAAGGACTGAATCAAAATAAAAGGCAAAAAATAAAAATCACATTCAGGAATTCATGACAAAGCATTAAGCTTACATTTTTCTGTAGTAACGTGACTAAAGGAAACTAAACAAGAAATTTCTGCTGAGAATACATTACATTTAAGAGACTCGTGGAAATAAAAAGTATGAATAAAAACAGTCCAAAATAAAATAAAAATAAAAATGAAAATCACATTCAGGAAGTCATGATCATAAGTTGAGCTTACATTTTTCTCTAGTTATGTGACTAAAGGAAACTAAAGAAGAAATTTCTGCTGAGAATACTTTGAATTTATGGTGTGTCAGTTAAGAAATAACTTCAATTTGGCATGTTGGGGAGTCGGCAATTTTGTCTATTTCCCGACGCTTGCACTGATACGGGATGGACATACCTGTACGTTTCGGGCAACAGACAGACCATCCATGGAAGGGGCGATGATAACAATGTTCATTTGGAGGACAGTCTGCGTCTGTTACACAGTATACCACAGGATTCGATATAGTACCATATTCGCAGTATGGAGTTAATCCTGTGTAAAATAAATATACTTATGTAGAATTGTATTTCATAAATGGCCCAATTCAGTCTGTTACTGTGCGAGAGGGCATGTTACTTTAATTCTTACAATTCTTACCCGTAGTGAGAAGAGTGGTTGCTTGGTCTGGGGCTGAAGTTGTGGAAAGGGACGGTGTGGTACCTGTCGTATGGAAAACAGGAAATATTTACTCATCAACATCGTAGATTTTAACGAAACAGCACTCCCAGATTTCTTCCTGGAAGTACTTTATGTTTTAAACACCTGCAATAGCTAAATTTAGAGCAAGAACACATGAGATGATAACCGAGTAGCCTAGGACTAAATCATTGAACATTGGAGGTAACATGGATGGAGACACAAAATGACAAGGTTACAATCTAAACTTGAAGTAAAAAAATGTAGGCTATTTTGGAAATGCGTCGATTGACTAATTTGTTTGCTAAAGTATGGCTAGTGTTTGCGAAGTTAAAGTATAGTTTGAAAGACGTCTGAGTATGTAGTGTACAACAAACTGTGAGATCTTTAGATGATAAAAGTCTCATATATAAACTGAACTTGAAAGGGACGAATCAAAAGGTCATAAAGAAAACCACATCCAGGAAGTCGTTTTTAGTTACGTAACTAAAGGAAACTAAACAAGACATTTCTGCTGATTCACTAGAAATTTATGGTGTGGCAGTTCAGAAATAACTGCAATTTGGCATGTTGAAGAGTCGGCAATTTTGTCTATATCCCGACACTTGCACTGATATGGGATGGACATACCTGTACGTTTCGGGCAACAGACAGACCATCCATGGTCAGGGCGATGATAACAATGTTCATTTGGGGGACAGTCTGCGTCTGTTTCACAGTATACCACAGGATTCGATATAGTACCATATTCGCAGTATGGAGTTAATCCTGTGTAAAATAAATATACTTATGTAGAATTGTATTTCATAAATGGCCCAATTCAGTCTGTTACTGTGCTAGAGGGTATGTTACTTTAATTCTTACAATTCTAACAAGTTGTCAGTACGTACCGAGAAGGGTGGTTGCTGGGTCCGGGGCTGAAGTTGTGGGAGGGGACGATGTGGTAGCTGCAGTGTGAATAGGGTATGGAAAACATGAAATATTTACTCATCAACATCGTAAATATCAATCGGGGTGCAGTGTTGAAAGATAATGGAGTCCAAAAACTAGTAAAATTATTCGTGGGGTTGAAGTACAGAGTGAGTACTTTTCACTCCAGCTGTTAAAAGGTAAAAAAATTATGTTAAATGCCAATAACAATAGAAGAATGATAATTCTCTTCCTTGCAATTTCAGAAGTGAACTCTGTTTCCCCTCCATTTGAAACATACACATAAGTGGAGTAGAAAAGTCTACTGTTAAAATATTGGCGACAGAAATTTTGATGTTATATGACACATATATGTACTGGAATGTATGAATAACAAGAGTTCCACGATCTCATACCTTCGCCAAATGATGTTAACCCTTCCAGTTGACAAATTATACATTTTTACTCATTGATTTCACAAATAAGAACCTCAGTTGATATATCAGTTGATCATATTTTCCATCCAATGGCAGCCTTATCTAACAAAAAAGGCTATTTTAGTACTTCCGAAGATTTTTCAACAAACGCTCCTGCAGTTCCAGAGCAAGCCAACAGGGGGCCCAAACTCATGTCACTTCTTTCCTAGCCCAAGAGCTATCAATCATCCAAAAGTCGTGACTCTAGCATGTCCAGATCATGAGATATCAAAACCAGAAGTTCTGCTGCACTAACTAGGAAAGCCGCCAGGTGGTTAAAAATCTAATTTTTAGGCCCCATCAAGACCTACCCTCCTACCAAGTTTCATGACAATGCATATTAAGCTTCTTTAGTTATGCTGTTCACAAACGGACAGACGGACAAACGCTACTAAAAACATAACCTTCTTGGCGAAGGTAAAAACGAAAAGGCAAACGATAAAGGCAGTGACTGGGACTCACTTAGAAACTCGCATGCCGCGAAATCTACCACCGAAAGGACCTGACTTAATCTCTCCCGAGAAATTTGCTTGGAGATTGGAACGAATTATCGAAGCCGCCATAGAGACAAGTATAGAACACCGACACAAAGCACTCTCCTACCTTTCAAAGTGCAGCTTTTAAATGCTTAGTCAAATATTCTAAAACAAAGTTTTTCTAATATATACTTCTAGTACATGAACTTTATAATATATATACATTTCATTGATTACGAAAATAAGGTTTTGATTGTATAGATACTTCACTGTGGAATAAGCTTCCCCGTGAATGTTTCACCGCTAATTACAACCTCCAACGGTTTAAATCAAGGGTGAACAAATATCTGACCACGCAGTCATCACTGTAACCCAAAACACGTAAGTGGCTCTCACGAGCCTTGTTTTGAGGTGAATTCTGAAGTAAATAAAAAAAAAAATCATCCTGTGTGTATTCCACATGTTGCAGCAAAAGCAATCCATATATGAACCGGGTAGGGTAAAATGACACATACCTTCCTCCGGGCAGCAGAAGCGGACTTCGTAATTTAAACACAGGTCATCCAATTGGTCGTCGTTATCACATGTAAACGATGTACTGGACCAATGGAACTCTGGGATATTTTCTCCCGAAAGTTCCGCATTCACCTTAGTTTTTTTAACTCGGGCATCTAATTCTGTCGGGTTGTCACACACGTCTGGATTGTCCTCACGAACTTTATCGAGAGTCTCCCAATCTCCCAAACTGACTGGGTCGTCTTTATCAAACCAATCCGTCCACTCGCCGGAGCAACTTTTGGCTTTAAAAGAATTGGAAAGAATACAAACTTTTATTATTTTTAAACGTCCCTTAAAGTACAATGCTGATCTACAGGTTGCAGACAAAACTTACAATACTAAACGCGGACATTAACAAGGAGTAAAAAAAAAAAAACAATCAGGTCCAATGTAAGTAAATGAATGTAAGCAATGTAAACACATGGTAAACAGATATTTGTATTATGCATGGAATCAACAAAGGTTACACAAGCAACAAGAAGGGATAGCTCTATAATCTTGATTGTAGGTGTGCGTAAGTCACATGTACTTGATGATTATTTGTTTAAAATCAGGAAGACTGCAAAGGCAGGAAAGGGAAGAACATGAACCATACCGGCATCCGGGCAGCAGAAGCGGACTTCGTAATCTTCACACTGGTCATCCAATTGGTCATCATTGTTGCAGCGGAAGTTTTTGTTTGAATCGTCATCGGTATCTACCTCTTCTCCCGAAAGTGCCGCATTCACCTTAGTTTTTATAACGCGGGCATCTAATTCTGTCGGGTTGTCACACACCTGACCTGGAAATTCAGCATCAATTAAAACGAATCGCTCACGGTCTCCATCGTCGGCATCGTCTTGAACTGGGTCGTTCGTATCAAACCAGTTCGTCCAGCTGGCACATGGTGGGACTGTAAAAAAAACAAAGTTGCTTTATTTGACCTTAAACGTTGCTTAAAGTACGGTACTCCTCTATAGGGTAATAACCAATAATTCAAAGCTAAACATGGACAGTAATGGTCTGAGTAAAAACAATAATGGGGGTAACGCAAAAATACCTTGGATATCGAGTGCGTGGAAATGTCTTATTGGCAATGTCTCCTAAAAACTGAAAGATTCTCGACGCTTGTTAGAGCTTAATTGAAAGTTTCTAAGCAACATTTGAGGTAAGTTTCAACCCTGGAATGACGAGCTAATGGCGAATGGATAATACTCCTAAATTAAACGTTTCGCCCTTTGCTCGTTTGTGTTAACTTCTTTAGTCTCTTCTCTGCTGGCAGCTTTAGGCACTTGAATCCTGGGTTGGATAAACTTTCTGGCACTTGTTCTTATAAAATGTCGATAGTGTGTGTGCTTGATGATTAAACATTTGAAATCTTAGAAAAGGTAGCGGAAGATCCATGATAATACAAGTAATCCATCTACAAGGATTAAATAAAGAATGACACATACCGACATCAGGGCAGCAGAACCGGACTTCGTAATCCTTACACTGGCCACCATTGTTAGCGTTTTGGCATTCAAAGTTTGTGGGCTGTGTGATTGTTACATTTTCTCCCGCCAGCGTTGCATCCACCTCATTCTCTACATCGCGTGCCTGTATTTTTTCGGGATCGCGACACACCTGGTCTTCTAAGGCTTCGTTACTTAAAACGTTATCGAGGTGCTCAACGTCCCCTGTTCCTCTTGGGTCGTTGGTATTAAACCAATTTGTCCAGCTGGCACATTCTGGTACTAAAAGAAAAATTGTTGGCCTTTGTTAATACTGAAGTGTCTCTAAGGACACACCAGTCTTTATGGATGACGTCCTTTGGAGACCCTAAATCTAATGCCAGAGGGCGAAAAAAACAAGAAGGGCCCTAAAAAACAAGAGGCCTAGATTAGAAATATACTAAGAGACGACAAATGTTAGGACACAAATTGAATGAGGTGACACAGTGTAACAAGCAAGAAGACTTTTATTCATCATAAAAACAGCAATAAATCAGGTGGAACAACAGTTGTCGTCCTGTCCTGTTCTTGCATCACATTTTGCAGGCCTGCAGAAACAAAGCATAAAAGGCAAAATTAGTTGCTGATTAACCCCTTTGCATGCATTACTACATTTCTAGTATACAAATAGTCTATAGGAGCCTAGATATCAATAAAATAAAAGGATTTGGTCTATTGTTCTGACTTGAACAGTATTGAACAAAGAGTGTCAAAGGTACACGGTACATATATAGTACAAACTTTAAGGTACACACGGACCCACCTGACACTGTTCTCTTAGTAGAGTCTCAGTTGTCATCTTCTTCTGTCTCCTCCCTTCTCCTCTTCATCTTCCTCTTCCCTCTTGTTCTCTCAGTCACCCCAAGGCTCTGGCACACCTACAGAATAACACAACAGGAGTAATGAATTTACTGAGTCAGAATTATCCTTCTTATAGATTGTGTTCTTAGACCTTTAAAAGTTGGCCAACATGGGCAAATCTAACTTTAAACAGTTTGAGAGAGAAAGAATATCACTAAAGGTGGAACAAAACAAAATATGTTTAGAGCTATTCTACATACGTTGCATGTATTGTATTTAAGTAGGTAACAAATGTATGCCTACCTGACAAACAGGATTTATTGACTGGTATGCAGCGGTATTTGCAGCGTCTCCTCCTCACCGCAGTTCCAGCACACTAAAGGCAGCATCGTTTTCATCACCCCTGACTTCAGTCTGGCTGAATAGTAGTACTGTGCTACTGGTGAAGTGCATGCCACTGCCCTACATGAAACAGGTGAAAAAATATGAAGCAATAGTCAAATGTGCTAAAATCCAACTCTTCAGAAAAAAACAACAACTTTTTTTCAACGTAAAGGTTTAGGTTCTATGTTGTAGGAATATTCTAGGAATATTTCACCAGTGTTTTTTTTCGTACAAGGTACTCGATTCAAAACAAACCTTTCATACTTCTAAAGCAGGCTTAGGCCTAGGAACACCTTCAGTCGTAGCAGCTGTCTTGTCGATCACCGTACGGATGAAACACCCGAACTGCCGGAGTAAACCTCAATGCCTCTCGCGACCTTCTCGTCATTGCAGAAGAATTGCACTGTGGCTGATCTTGACAAAACTTGCTTGAAAATGTATGGTCGAAACTCACTCGCCACTACAAGTCTCTCGTAAAGTTGCGCGAAAGTTAGATCCCCCTGGCCTACATCGAGCGCGTACCAGTCAACAACAACGTTTCCGCACGCGTTTACGACCTTAACGCTCACATACTTGGCGACCAAGGGTGGTGAGCCCACATACTCTGTAGAACACGACAACATCTTGCTTCTTTTGAACTGTGGCGCGCGAACTATTGTGCGCACGTACACCATCGTTTTGCGGCACATGTGCTCTTTGGGTTCCGGGTCGGAGTTTAAATCTGACTACTAAGTAAGTGCGAGGTAAATCGCCGGAAACGTGACTTTGGTTTGTATGTTTGGGCCGCGATATCCCTGAAATCGTAATGTCTGTGTACATATCTTTGTATGTTCTGAAAAGCCTGTTAGTTGTAGCCTTTATAGGTGGCGTAATGTTGGTGGTCCAGCGAAGACGTCCTGATATTAGTCCGCGCGGATGGTTATGTGGCCTTTTCGCCTGTCCGCCGGGATGGTACGTTCTATATGCGTTGTGGGTGCGTTCGGGCCATCGAAGATAGCGGTACAGGTATCGCATCGATTTTAATTAAATTCAAATTTTAAAACATTAGGTTCTGAGCTTCTTCGAGCACTAAGTCGTTACCCTGGGAAAATTCGTTTTTTCCTTCCAGCCATGGTTAAAAATGACGAAAATAATGACCCCTTACTTAAAAATGTACTTAGATGTGCCTTATTTACCCCTAAATAAATTGGGCGCACAAAATATTAATCAAGTGTATTGATATAAGCGGCACGGCACCCCTTTCCACCAAAAGAGTGAAAAATTCCGACCCGCGTTTAGTACAGAAATGACAGCCCGTCGGGCTGAGGGTGTCAAATTTCTCCGAACACGGAAGGAAACTCCGGTCCTTTACCCATTTCGCGTTAGAAGCACGTCGGCAGAACGTACTGCACCCCGTAAAGTATCGTACATAGCACTTCAGCAGAACGTCTCATATAAGGTCGTATTCGCACATATAAGGTTAACATCCTGTCTGTAGTTTCCAAATGTTGTGTTGGAAAATATATCCTCTGAACAGGTAAAATTCTGATGCAACTGGGAACCAAAAATCCAACGAAAACCGCGAAAATCTAAGGTTCTGCGCAGGTGCAGTACGCGCTGCCGACGTGCATTTCGCGTTACGGGTTTCACGTCAATCTGACGATTTGCGGCACTGTCGTGACTCTTTGGTCATAGTTACAGGAAGCGGAATTTCTTTTTTTTTAGGAAAAGGCCAAAATCAATGCGCGCTTGGACGTCATCCATAAAATTTACTTGGTGTGGCCTAACAATAAAAACTAATTTAAAAGTTTAACGCCAATGATTCGTTAACGTTCATAAACATAAATAAAAAAAAATATGTATCCATGGGTGCTTTTGTTACGCCAATTGCTCAATGTAATCTCTTAATAACAATGGTAATTTGTTGCAAAAAATGTGACATATAATGATCACTGAAGGTCATAGAAAAGGTAGCAGAAGGTGCATGCATCCCATATGTTGTGGCTAGAGTTATCCATTTAAAACCCGGGTATAGTACCATGACACATACCGACATCCGGGCAGCAGAAGCGGACTTCGTAATTTTTACACTGGCCGTCATTATTTTGGCATTCAAATTTTGTGGGCTGTGTGATTGTTACATCTTCATCTTCTCCCGCCAGGTTTGCATCCACCCCATTCTCTACATCGCGAGCCTGTATGGCTGTCGGCTCGGCACACACCCGGTTACGATGGTCAGCCTGAATGTTACCAAATTCCTCAATGTCTGCATTTTCTTCATCTTTATTTGGGAGGTCCGTATCAAACCAGTTCGTCCAGCTGAGACATTCTGGGACTGTAGAGTAGAGAAGGGGAGATTTGTTGGTTTTGACAACTTTAAGAACTTTTAACAAAGTCATAACCAGCACGAAATACTCAAATAGATTGCAATGATTCATCAGCGTGACATGCCGTACTTCTAACCTCCGTCACGCTGATTAATAATTGCAATCTGGAGTTATAAGTATTTTTTGCTGAAATTTAGACCGATGAAAATGACTCTGTATCAATTAATTAGGGGGTCATGGTACTAGTAGTTGATGGTATGTTTCATTGGTTCTCAATACCAAATCCCGTTTTGCACGAATAGAGCACCTACTGTGAACCCGCCCGTCGTCAACACTACGATACGGCCAGTTATCGGCAAACACGAGCAAGTTCGCCTGGGGAAGCCGACACGAGCCTATCGCTATTGCGACAAAGCGAAGAGGAGAATGCATGGGGCCAAACGCCTGAGGCCATATATACGAGACAGCGTACAAAAGGAACACCTGCAACATTTCCGTCTGTCACTTTTCCGCGCCCAGAGTGCGTATTGCATAGATGGTCTGGGGTTCATTGTGCTCAACGATGGGAAATAACTAGTATGTTGCAAGAGCGGCAATGTGTTGTAATATCTCCAGGAAAAGTCGTGATACTGACCGATAATGAGTCTTGTTTATAGTCGGGAAAGGCCATTAAACTGGGTGTTGAAGTTATTAACTATTATTTATGTATATTTTTTTTCACGATTCCCTATAGTCCACAACTTTTGTTTGCTCCTCATCATATCTTTGATAGTCAATCAACTGTTTTTCTTTGATAATAGGCCCTACCATTTGCGAGAAATTGTATACCGGAATTCTAACACAGAGGGCCCTTTTTAGGGGGGGGGGGTTAAGAATCTGATCGTTACAAAGTCCACGCTGCGTTCAAGTTTATCAAAATAAGATTGACTCAATCATAACAGTTCATTCTATGAGAAACTATAATATCCCCTTCAGAACCAAACTTATCTATCTACAAACCGTGTAGAGTGGAATGACACATACCAACATCCGGGCAGCAGAAGCGGACTGCGTAATCTTCACACTGGCCATCATTGTGCTCATTGTAGCACATCAAGCCTGTAAGGTCCAAGGTTATTCCTTCCGTTTCTTCCTCTAGTATCGCACCACCGACAACGCGGGCCTGTATTCCTGTCGGTGTGTCACATACTTGTCCTGTACGATTATTCCTAATGAAATTGAAGTTCTCAAGGTCTCCTTCATCTTCGTCATAGCTCGGGTCGTCTGGGTCGTCCGTATCAAACCAATACGTCCAGCTGGAACATTCTTCAGCTAAAGAAAAAAGATAAACTTTGTCGGTCTTTGGAAAGTTTTTATCTATAAACCTGAGATAAACACCTGATTCACTAATAAGAGCTTGATATCTCGTGCTGTTGACATGCTATGGTCTTGATTTTGGCAAAGATGCTTGGGTAGTAAGTATGGGAAACTTTCGTCATGTATTATTTTGGGTTATCAGAAATGTGCTGCTATATATAGTTTGACGTTAATTTTGCTGGTATGTGAACCAAAGCATGTGTGTGGCCATGGCACCATACAGTGAGAGCATCTGGTCGCATAAACTACCAAGGGGCTGGAATAGCGGTGCCGACAAAATTGAATCTTTACGCCTGGCGCCATCTAACCTTACAAACATCTGTCCCCCAAAGAAGAATGTGAACATCTGTTTAAATTATTCCCACTACTTCAAATACCTTCACCTAGCCTACATTCGTTTCGAAGCTACATGTTAATCCTAAAAGTGCCGCTGTAATACCTTAGAAAACTACTAGAATGTCCATCTTGGAACTTAACCTTCTTTTTCCACACTTGAACCTACCTACGAATAACTGTAAAAACATCCACAACATCAAAAGTTTTCTGGTCTAGTGACATTCTGTCAGAACAATGACCACAGAAGCTCCCAAAAGCAGTTCACACCAAATACTGCAAATCACACCAAATACTTACTGCCCAAGCATCTATGTCCAAAATCAGGACCATAGCATGTCCAGAGCTCGAGATACCCCGAAGTAGTACCATACAAAACAGTATAACAAATATCATAAAGATACATGCACCACACCCCAAGTTATAACCGATTACAAAAGCAGCAACCCCTATGCATGGTGTACCTCAACACAAAGCCACATGATGAAGGTAACAAGAAGAGTCTTGCAACGATGACACTCAAAGAAGAACGAAATATAACCTTATCAAAGGATATAGATTTCACATTTAGAAAACTATATTTCCAAATAGATTATTAACGGGGGGGGGGTCCTAATAAGCAAGTTTCAAGTTCAAGTTTATCTATTTTACCAGGGCATACCCCAGATCCGTTGATCCGTTACTCAGTCTCAGGTATCCCTGGGCACTTGCATTAAAAATACGTATACGTTCATAAAAATTACAAGTTGAACACAACAATATACAAATAATGTTGCAAACATTTACATGTACAACGCAGTCACAGTATAGGCACATTTAGTTTATTCATTTTCCAGGTTCCTTATAGTCTGCAGTCCTCTACAGTTTGTTTTTAAATGCTGACGTTGACGTCAGTTTCCGCTGATCAGCAGCAAGACTATTCCACAGGACAGGCCCTTGGCACTGTTGTATGTGTATACGCATGACTTTTAATTTGTCATTGTACATCTGCCCATCTCAATCTGACGCTCCACCAATCAAAAATAAGGTTAGATCTTGTAACAGGGATATATTCATGAATAAAGCTGTACAGGCATTGATTTCATTTCACGGAAGTGTTCTGCACTTTGAGAGCAGACAAAACTTGCAGCAGGTTTAACACGATAACTTTGTAATTTAGTCCCGACAATGCGCCATATTTCCTATTACGCTACTTCCTCCTATGAGTTAAAACGTCTCCCTCGGTGAAAGCAACATCAACCCGCCAATAACAAACAAAATTGCGACATGGTTTCAAACTACCCAAACTATATTTCTCCTCTTCTCGAGCACAAGAGCTATTTGATACCCCAAAATCTGGACCATAACTTCTTTGGAACACGAGGTATGAGATCCGGAAGTTCTGCTGCAGTACCAAGAGAAGCAAATGTGGGGGCCAAAAATCTAAGTCTTCAGTTTTTCACACACCCTACTAACGCACCAAGTATGGCACCAATCCATCCAGCTGACCAAAAGAATTGCAGAATGACAGAGTGGCTGACAAACGCCTAATAATGTCAACTTTTACGACTGACGAATTGTGAATGCTTTCCTTATTAATTATGCAAATAAAATCCTAATTGGCAAGACGCATGGATTGAATACGTTGATCCACGTTATGAGTCTTTATGAAAGAGGGCCGTCATAGAATGTCCTTATATATTATGCAAATGTCTGGAATGAGTTATGTTTAGTGATGTTTGCCTGGCTAAACTTCCAAATACCACGTAAGAGATTCCTGGCAGTTAAGAGTACATGTTGAAATTAAAAAATGAATCAATGGTTAGTGAATTTTTTTTACGAAAATGAATTTAGCAGTTGGTACCTTGCGGTGGGATGCAATCAACTACTTTTACAGTTCAGCTCTTGTCAGTTGTTGGACCGACCGCTGCTGGAACTCAACGTTCACAGAAAATTTCAGTCACAAGAACTTGTCCATAGACGGTACAGAACAATCCCATGCAATCCGATCACGCGGACTCAACAGCTGCAATTACGCGCAAAAGCTGCCTCTGTTCTGCTTGTATTGCACTGTTGCAATGTCAATAAATCAAATCAAATCACTAGCTGGGAGGACGAAATCACTGGGGGGGGCGAGATCGCTGTGACACCGGTGAAGAACTGACACAGATACCGAGTTGAACTTACCTACAGACGGCAAAAATGAGCTTAATTAAGATCACGGAAAGGCAGGAAAAAGTACTAGTAACAGTTTAGGTATCCTGCATGAAGAAATTGAATATGAAAAAGTATCATATATGTATATTTACTAAACTGTCTCAAACTACAAGGTGAACAGAACTCTATAAGACAATACTGTTAACAAGCCTGATCATCTGAGAGTCACAGTACAGAAATCTCTGTCGGGATGAGAAATGTTGGGAATCAAATACAAAGCATCGAAGGCAATGTAAGTGCCTGATGGAAAAAGTACTGTAACTGTGTGTAAGACTTTATGCTTTTCAATTAAAGACACAGGGAGATTCTGAAAAAAATTGAAAGTTGTGATGACTATTACTTACTGCTAACCGATACCACTTCTTGCTCCCCTCCAATTTTCTTTTTCCTTCAGGCACATCTGATGAGTATTTTATGTTGATCATCAAAATTTATGTTTATGTTGTTTCATTACCATTGCTGCCATAAGTTGTATTATTAACGTTACTTTTATTGTTATCACTTTATTTATCATCATCATTATCATTGTTATTATATGCATTATTTTATTTTATATGTATTTTGTTTACAAGTCTATTATTGTTAATCTCGATCAATCAAGATCAAAGCGAATAGTTAAAGCAGGGTTAAATCCATACTAAATGACAAATCTTTGATTAAATATCATAGCATTAAATGAAAGAGGGATCAGTAACTACTTCAAAAGAAGCAAAATATCAAGGTGGCTAAACGCCAAAAATGTCGACATAGCCTCTCTACAACAAACCTTTTCAACAAAAGAAAATGAGAAGCAATGGGCTACAGAATGGGGAGGGAATATACTCTATAGCCATGGCACATCACACAGCAAGGGGGTCATGATACTACTATTTAACATGACACATAATTGCAAACACCAAAATAAATGACACAGAATTATGCTTAATGAATCTATACTCACGAAACATGGGATAAGATCATGAAACCTCTATAAAGAGGTAAACAACTTATTACAACAGCATGGAAGTGGAACGATCATGGTTGTGATTGCAATGTATCTCTGACATAGCTAGACAAAACAGGTGTAAGACCTATAAAATATAAAGACACTGCAATCAAAGAAATAACTTCAACACTTGATACTCTGAACCTCACTGATATATGGAGACAAAAGAATCCAAATACTAGACAGTACACATGGCAAAATGAGTCAGCAGCTGTAAAGTGTAGATTAGACTACTGGTTTATACCAAGCAACCTTGTACAAACAAGTGAATGTAAGATTAGCACAGCACCAGTACCAGACCACAGAGCAGTCTGCATGACTATTATGACTCCAAAATGCAAAAAAAGAGGACCAGGATTCTGGAGTTTTACCAATAGTCTAATTTCAGACGAAAACTTTACGACAGCTATGGTAGACATCATTACAGATGTAATAGAAAAGCTAAAAGACATGCAAGATCCTGGTCTTCGATGGGAACTAAAAATGAAGATCTTTAGCATAGCATACTCTTAAGAGTAATGCACGAATGAACCGGGATGAAGAGCAAGAACTAGAAAACAAACTCAACAAGTTCGTGGCAGAAAATGATGAAAATAAGGATCCAAAATAACAAGCATATATAATATATGACATACAACAGAAATTAGACGACATTAAATGAGGATTCTATTTGCATAATCAGGTGGAATAAGCTATAATTTGTTTTAAAGATTAAAATCATTTGACAAAGTTATGAGATCGTGGAACTCTAGTTATATATGGTATACCAGAAACCTCATATACATATATATATAAGCAAAACTAAAAAAAACATAAAAATAAACAAGTAAGAGAATGTAAATTGACATCATTCATATAACAAAAGATATAAGATAGATATAAGAGAGATACTTTTGTTTATTTTTGTTCACTATGTGCATGACCTACAAGACAAATATTTTATAAGTTTTTATTCATTAATTTCATTGATTGAAATAAGGCTATCATCCAATAACACAAGTTGTAAAAGGTATGAAAGTCTTGTCTTTGGAAATAAGGCTATTTTAGTATTTTAGGCTCATTCTCATTAAAATGTGCAGAATGGGCGAAAAATCGATGATCTGTTTTTTCAGGAAAACCTACCTCACTTTCTAGGAAAGCACCTGGATTAATGGCAACTTAATTTTTAAAGGAAGAAGTTACCGAAAATGTATGCACTTTAGATATATTTAAACAATGCATTTTCTCTGCAGCAAAAACACTGGAACATCAGCATGGATTGGGTGTACGATTAAGCTTGTATTCATGACATCACCTCAAAAGCCATTAGTTTAGGCATTAGTATCTATGGAAGTGCTTCTGTAGTACATTATATACTGGCAAATACACACGTATCGAACACATGAAGCAAAGTCGGGTAGAACATTTGAGTCTGGTGAGGACATTGATGGTTATTTCTCTTTCGATGCATATGATTTCTATTTTATTTCCATTACTTTTGTTAATGGCGCACAGTAAAAGGAAATTTGATCCCTAATTATGTCTTTTCCGCTACAGGTGTAACCTTCGTTACCGGTACCAGTAACGGAGGATACAAAACGTACGTTTTGCTTTTGTTCTCTGAAAACATCTACAGCATTAGCTTAATCTTTTAGAAGGAAGGGAGGATAAGTACGGGCATTTAAAAACTGGGTAACTTTCATATACCAGGTGAAGTAAATAACATCGAAGGTAATAAACAATGGTAACAGGGGTTACATTCATTACTGCAAACATTTTGTTCAGCAAGGATGGCTACAAATGGCAGCAAACACTACTTTCCTCTTCTCTTTGAAACCCAGAAAACTTGCTAAAAATTATAAAAATGGCAAGATCGTGTCTCATGTGTTGTCTAAACTCTACGACCGTCTTACTTGAGCGGTAACGGATGTTACAGAACTTGGCGACAGGTATGAAACACCTCACATAACGCACAAGAATACTGACAGTAGTGATCTGACTTGATCAGTTAAAAGGGCCTGGTTTCAACAGCCACCAAACTATTGTTGTAATTAAATTGCTACGTTTGGACTGTTTTTTAAAGTTTTCAGCGGCTGTCTTCTCAGGTGACAGCCGCTTCTTGGGAAGGAGAAATCCAACCCGTGGCCATAGAAACTATGGCATAGTTTCTTCCAAGTCATCAATCAAACTGTTGTGGTACATTTTTCGTGAAACATGGTAAGTGTAGTGGGAAAGTGATGATGAAGGAAGCCATGATGAGGTCCGTGATTTGACTAATATCTGGTCGTAAAGAGTGGCAACAGCATTTTGCACATTTGAATGAGAACGAGTGTTTATCATCTTCAAATGGGAACAAAAACTTCTGCAGTACTATAGTAAGACGACAGTAGACATGACATTTTTTTGCCCGACACCTTCCCACAATGCTAAATATAATACGAATCAAATCAGAATTTCTTTAAGTTATGCTGTCCAACAACAAGCGGCACCGAAAACATTACCTTCTTGGTTAAGCTTTAAAAATAGTCTTCAATCCTGATACATTTTGTTAGCTTATGTCCACGACAAGATTCAACTTAATTAGACTTATATTATTTAACTGTTAGCCATTTTTTTCATCCCAATTGGCTAGGATAGCAGACGCGAGAGGTAACTCATTTGTCTATCAATATCTTGCCCTATAGACACACTGAATTAACAATGTTAAGCCACAACCTTAAAAATGTTCTTATATTTCTACCCTTTTACACCAAAACGCATATTTTTGGGTTCTTTGGCAAAATATTTAAACAATAAATCAAATAAAGACTAAATGCAATTTGTTCTAACCTATAAAGCTATCTGTAATGAATTTTGTTAGAATTGGTTGCAAGCATATCTATAGGTTGTTGCTAGATTATGCGAGGCCATTGTACAAGAGTGTATCACATGGTGGTTTTTAATCTACACTTGGCGCATTTCTGAACCGTTGACCATAATCCGGACCATGAATTCAACTAGGATGACTGAAATTCAGACAGAAATTCTTGTCTACAAAGCACATTACAAAATGAATTATGTGTCCATTGTTTCTTCGCCACCATGCATGATAAATTATTTGCACATACAACGATTTACTACACAACCCGACTTACGATGAGTTCTTCTGTTCAGTTCTATTGTTAAGCAATGATTTTTTTATTATGTTATCAGTTGCAAATCAGTTGTAATTTAGTTATTATTTACCGAAATCCCGTTGTTTGTTATTACACTGTATTTTGTTTGCTAATTCAAATGTTGAAGAAACGATCAGCTTTAATATTACTAGGTTGCTTGTTTCCATTTAGTCGTGGAGAATGCCTTGGATAGAAAAAATGGTCTCTGCCTCCCCCAAGCACCCTTTTCTTGTGGACTTTACTTTGTATTTGTTTTCATTGACATGTGCAGAATAAGAAATAAAATGCAAAACACACTAATTCGAAAATAATAGCCGAGGTGATACTTGAAAAGGCAGCAATACAAATTCATATAGATATATCTAAAGTGGGCGAGTCTAGTCTAACTTTTCTCAGACACTATAAACAATCTTTAGGACTTACAACTCATGGTTCTACCTCCGCGAATGGTGGCGAACACGACAGCGGTGGACAACAGCACTTTCGCCAACATGGCTGTTGTGTTGACGTCTGGGGAAAAAGATTTAAAAAAATAGGCATGCGTCACTTAACATTCCACAGATTTGTATTGTCACCCAGAGATGTTTCTGCATTAATTTCGGTTTTAATCGAAAGTACCGCTACATATGCATATTTTTTACAAAACCCAGAAAACTTTGATATGCATATGGTATTAGGATTATTTTAGAGACAGAGGCAGCTACGGGACTGAGTGAGAGAGTAAGTGACTTAGATTATTGAAAACTATTAGCTTGAACTGTATTATACATATGCATAAATGCAGCTTTCCTCTGTTCTTCGATTTAATTTTTAGTCGCATGTGGATTTCACTAGAGGAAGGAAATGAAACAAAACATAAAGAAACACACTAGTATATTTTGATGGAACACGTCGCGAACCTTACCTGTACTCTTGTCAGTTTAAATGTAGCTTGAACCAAACCACAAGTCACGACGGTCTGAGACGAGAGACCCCGGTGAAATGTACAGAGAGCCCAGTACGAACCGTTTCTTGTCGAGATCCTGCACTCTTTCCATTGGTCCACGTGAGCACCAACACTCTTCCTATTGGTTCACGTCAGCACTGATGACGTTTATCAGTTCTCACTATCAGGTGACATCATATAATGTCACGTGGGGAGCTCGTCTCATACCCAGTTGTTTTTCTTTCCATTTGGCTTCATGATGTTGTCCGTAAACAGCGATATGCACAGCGCGGGCAGGTGTGGCGTCGGCAGACTCTTTGTACCCGTCAGAGAAGCAATTAAACGGCGACCTCCGCTATCGATTCTGACCCTGTGTGTTATCATTTAATAAAACATTGCTTTAATATCTGCTGCTAAAGCAAACAGAACCAAGATTTCATCTTACAGTTTTATTATTGTGTTACTCTTTATAGCTCTCTGTAAATATCAGGAATGATCGACCAGCGTAGAACAGGTGTGAAGGCCGGTAGAAAAAACAACATTTAGACTTTCCACCGTCTCGTCTGGAGCAGGTGCTGTTTTATCAACTTTTATGCCCGCCGAAAACACGGACCAGACAGAGCAACAGTAGATATTTTTATGTCTCAATTTGACAGATGTACTACCTGAAATATAATCACAGCTATATGTATATTATAATGTTTCACGCTACATTGAGAGACATTATTGTAATGAACCGAGTGTACAGAATACTAGGCCGTAATTCTGGTCTGAGTGGTCTCCCACATTTATTATATTAATTTTAACTGAAAACCTTTTCATTTAAATGATAAATCTTGAAGAGGCATTTCCCCCCATTCAGTAGCGTAGGGCATTAGTTTTATTTATTAGTTTTTATATCCAGAAAATTCGACAAAAAGATCTAATGAAGCACGGAAATAAGAAAGGGGGTGGGAATGTTTTGGCTTCAATATTTGTCGTCACCATCTATACCCAGTCGGTGTGGTTGTTACCCGGATGTCCCGGTTGCTAAGGCGTTGCTAGGCGTGGGCGGCTTCGAGAAACTTCCCTCGTCGCGACGTCGCTACGCTTGGGTAGTTTGGGATGTACAAAAAACTAAACTTTATTTTACACAACAGTTGTACAAGGCACAGCGTATCTTTCTGCTATATAACATACACACATATGTATGAGACAAATGTACCTCGTAAATACTATGTACAATGAGCTTTTAAAATCAATGGTCAAATTCATACCGTTTAGGTATATCTGATGTATTGTTTTATGAGAGGTAGGGTGTGGACTCCGGACATACACTTGTTAACTACTAAGTCCCTGCAGACTAAAATACGTGACTTCGATGGATTAAACGTTACACTCGTACCTGTCTGTGTAAATAGCATATACAAACTTAACGTTAGAGGCAAATGTTGCATGTGGAACATTGCTTTATCCAGAATCACGCTCAGGCACGGTTTTGGATAGTTCACGCACATCTAGAACCGTGCCTGGGGGGAAATCTACTTTCTTGGATACAAGGAGACTATCCGAAATCGTGCCTGATCCTAACCCTAACCCATTCTGGCATAGAACTAGATAGGCACGGTTCTGGGTACAAAAACCCTTGCATAAGAATGGGTTTGGCGGGGGGGGGGTGTAGATAGAAGAAGAGGGCGGCGTATATGTTTGTATCCGGCTTTATCTCCAAGCAGATGTAGGGATGAAAATGGTTTAGTTTCCTGACGGCCCGGCTAGCCTGACAGGGGCATCTCATAACTTGGCTCGACTGTCAGAAAGCGTTACAATATTTAAGCCAAATAATTGCTTGAAGATTAATTCAGCCACGTTTCGACACTTCAATGAAGAATGCGTGAGAAATTTTGTGCTTTTTTAACATCGCTGGTTTCTCTCTGTGCAGGGAAGAGTGTTCGCAGGCAGCCAAGCTAAACTTTCTGAAAATAATTCCTAGCGTTTACGTGTTAGCGTCTTCGCAAGTCGACCTTTGGTCCCGGAGCTAAGCCTCTGTGGATTCATCAATCCACACCCAGAAAAGTCGACAGGAACATATAATGAAATAACCCGGACGTTCCGGTTGCTAAGGCGTTGCTAGGCGTAGGCGGCTTCGAGAACCTTCCCTGTACATGGATAGTTTGGGAATCTACAAAAACTTAACTTCATTGCACAACGACTGTATTAAGTATGGCATCTACTTCTATATGAGACGCATTAATGACCGAGGCTACTTTACTTTACAAAGACTATGCAGTATTGGATAATAATGTGCTTTTACAGTAAATCGTCGAATTACTACTATATATAATGGTTTTAGTATGATAGAGAGAGAGACGCTGGTTTCTCAGGGACTGCACTAGTGTCCGCTATAAGGGATAGAGTATACTCTAGTAATTCTGTAAATCCGGAGGTGATGATGAAGTATTTTAATATTTTCCTACATGACACGAGTGGAAGGGTTGTGGGAGCCAGGCATACACTGTTTGATCAGGACTGGTGTCCGTAAACAGAGAGCAAAACAGCGTCGGTAGACCCTTTTACCCGTCTCAAAAACCATTCAAAAGTGACATACGTTATGGATATTTACTCCGAATATCATCTTTTGATGTTTTAAGAACTGCTGCGTTTGTCTTTGAAAGCAAGTTGGACCAAGATTTCATCTTGCATTTTTATGATTGTGTTATTCTTAGAGCTAGATGTAAATATCAGGAACTATCGACCAGACTAGAATAGGCCCGAAGTCCGGGAGGCAGAAAAACATCAAAGACCTCACATCGTCTCGTGTGGCGGTGGTGATGTTTTATCAACTTTCATACCCGCCAACACGGGCCAGACAGAGCAACGAGAGATATTTTTATGTCTCAATTTTGCACATATAATCCCGAAATTAGTAATATTACAGCTATACCTCATGTTAAACGCTAGAGACAAAATTGTAATGAACAGAATGCACAGAATACTAGGCCGTGTGTGTATAAGTACTTATCTGCCCTCCCACTTAGGCCACATACTGTTCTATCAACTTAAGCTAACAACATTTTAAATTTTACTAATGTTTGGAAATATATTGAAGAGACATTTCCCCTATGAAACGCGCATCGAAAGCGTAATGACCTTATAAACATTGTGCAGTTTTAGTAATCACACTGTTGAGTAAGTTTTCACATCCAGAATATTCGACAAAAACATCTAAAGAAGCACGGAGGTCAGAAAAAGGGGTGGGGGTCTTGGCTTCAATTTGTTGTCACCATGTAACGTTACATCCAGTCGGTGTGGTTGTTATCCGGATGTTCCGGTTGCTAAGGCGTTGCTAGGCGTGGGCGGCTTCGAGAACATTCCCTCGTCGCTGTACATGGGTGGTTTGGAAGCGTACCAAGAAATAAAATGTACCACACGACGATTGTACAAAGAACGAAGTTTGCCATCTTCTGTTACATGTATAGAAGAAACATACATGTGCATCTACATTATAAAAGCTATGGGGAAGGCCCGTGAAAAACCACTAAGGTTTCAGGCCTCTACCGGCATATCTGCCCTTTTTTCATTATTTGATTATTATTTCGTTTTATATGTGGAAATATATAAAATCTAAACATTACCTATGTAGAATGTGCAATTTACCTATGTACAATTGTCGAATTTACAGCGTTTTTAGGCATTTTCTGAGATATTGTACTGTGTGATTTGAGTTGTAGGGGTGTCGCAGCCGGACATGTACTGTTTTGATAAACAAAAGCTCCCCAAAATAAAATCTACCACACAGCGATTGTATAGAGAACGTAGTATGCCATTTTCTGCACTATAAGAAACATACATATTGTGTATCTACCATAAAAAGGCTAATAGCATGGAGAATTGTCAAATTAACAGCGTTTTTGGTCATTTACTTTCCTGACTTTGTACATTATTTTTGTACGACGAGAACTGAGCTATCCATATTTGTTTATGCAGCATATTTAAAGTCATAGTCTTTGAGACTGACAGTAGTTAACTGTAGTAGTAGTAGAAGTTATTTTCTGAGATATACATGTATATATTGCTCGTACTGTATGATACGAGTGACCGGGGTGTCGCAGCCGGACATATTCTGTTTTGATCAACAAAAGCCTCACAGACTGGCCCGGTGGTCATGGCTCCCTCCGTTGAGTCCTCCCGGGCCAGGCTGGAGGCCTGCCCGCCTTAAACCAAGCCCCCCCCCCCCTAAAGTGCCCCATCAGGGGCTATATGGGGGTGTAGCCGGGGCTCACATAACATCTTTAAGCCCCGGCAAAGATGAAGATGAAGACTGAACTACGTCACTCCGATAGACTGAACGTTATACCTGTATACATTAGCAAATACTCTGAGACAAGTGACTGCACTAGAGAGCCTAGCCTAAAGAAGATTGGTGCATGTAGAAGTACAAAAACGTTAAGTTTATGCACTTTTGGCGATCCGTCCGACTGGTGAATAGTTTGTTATGTCAATGAAGAACCGGTGTTAAATTCAGCTGTCAAAAGGTTAACCCTTTGCCAACATGGTACAAAATATACATTTAAGTACCTTCAAATAGCTCATTGATCACACATATCCAAGGGTTGTTGTTTTGTTAGTTATAAAAATAATAGAATAATAGAATTTTTACGGTATCTACTTGTAGAAGGCATTTAATGAACGTTACAATGCATCAGAATTTTGTACGTTGTAGTGATTTTTTTTCTGACACAGACACAGACAATATGTAAACTGTATACCGGATATTGTACGACCTGCATGACATGCGCCAATAACTAGATATAAATGAAGGGCCTGCATGGGGGTGGGGTGGCTAGTGATTACGAATTACGCAAGATTTTCGCCGCCGATTACGAATCACGCTAAAGTCTCAGAGCTGATTACGACTTTATGCTTTGCGGCTAATGTACTGTTACGAATTGGGGAGGCTGCCTACGGATTGCGAAGACTAATTACGCCTTACGGAAAAGGGCATGCAGGTCCCCAGTATGATGCTATGTTCTTGTGACATGCTGTTCAAATTGGAATATGAGAATGATATATTCTTGGACTAAGATCACTGTCGTTTAAAACCAATCCTTATAAAGTACTATGCACGTTATGTATCACTGTGGTTTGACGCTTTACGGATGAATTGGTAAAGCGTCTAATTCATCCTGATCGCACTTCACTCTTTGTGGTAGTGCACGCTCATGTCGCAAGATGGCGCTTCGCACAATGCCAGCAAAACTACTAGAACAATGACATAGTCATCATCACTTATACAGTATAGTAATATAGACATAGGAATTGCAGTACATGATGTACCTTGGGCCTTGAACGTGGACATCAGCGATGTCATCACGGGGAAGCAATCTTCTCCACTCATCCCTGTCCTCCATCAGTGAGCAGAGTTCTGCTGTGGTGATGTTTTTGAGCCCAGCATCCCGCTTCAGGGTGTCAATGAAAGTTATGCTTCCTCTACCCCTTCTCTTCCTGCCCTCTGCTGGCTCCCACAGCTGCAGGATATAAAAGTTGGCTGGCTCCAGGATTGAGTCCTCGGTCAGAGCATGTCCTTTGTCAGAAGGAACATTGGCCAGGGATAAACCATTGTGCGATATTTCTAAGGATCGCCAGGGGGCACTTTAAGCTTATTCACCAACACAATAAATTGACACATACGGAATAGCCGGCATATGATACATGTATTTTGCCGGAAAATCGGATCAACGTGTAGTATTGCAAGACTCTGTGTTTTTCCGGACATCATATCAAGATAATAGGAAGTCAAAATAGTGGATCAACTAATATGTAAAAGTAAAATTTGCATACCAATGTGAAGCATGTCGAACGGAGTTTGTCGTATCATTCGTAAATACGTATACATCAAAAGGGACATAATATATGTACATCAGAAATGCACATGTAACACAGCACTCGAATTATGTAGCCAAATAACAATACAAAACCAAGCAAAAAGTAAGATGTAAATGTATTCCGTAGCATGAAAAACTTGCCTCTTGTGATATCAGAGCTAGCTGAAGGCCATGTTGTTGTTGTTGTCCTTGTTTAATGTCTAATATATCCTTAGATGTGGTCTCTTGGTGCTGGTTTGGGCTTGGTTCAGTTTAGAGACATTGTCTCTCTATGTATTTAACTCTTGGTGCCTTGTGCTTGTGTGATGCCGGAAGTGTTTCTAGGAGAGCACATGTGTGTGTGAATATTACTGTCTATTCTGTAACACTAACGTGACTCTAGATTAGTTTCTGACACTAGTCTCATTGTCACTGGCGGCTTTAATGCTATGTGAAAAGTTTTGATTAAACCCAATCATCAAGTAACTGTGCGACATGCACATAGCATAATATACACCCAAACGAATTCTAACGTCTACATGTATGAAGCTACTAGTATTCTCAAGGTTGTGGGAACATTATGGTAAACATATTTTTCTGAACTTACCTCATTCACCGGTAAAGTCGCTATTCTTTAACTACACTGCCGAGAGCTTGGGGGTGGGGAGGGGGGCGTCACGACATCAAAACATTCTGTAGCGTATAGGGACCGTCCCCAGGATACTATGTACATAGAATACGTTCTCTTTCCCAGGACTGTCTGTGACAGGTACCCAGGCGCCTGTGGCCCCCATGCGGCCGTATTAAGTACTGCACAAACGTCTGATTTGAGACTCGATATCTGATGCTGATTTATTTGCCAGAACAGATTTCTTTTTCAGTTTTTTTTTTATGATGGAGACAGATCAGCGCAATAAGCAGATGCACAAATACACTGAAGCGCATGGCCGCTTCCAAAATCATATCCAGTTGCTTTAGTATGCATTAATTCGTCTGTAAACTATTGCTTTGTTGTAACCTAGACCTATAGCAGTGGGTATGTTTTACAATAAAGGTTTCACTCATTCATTCATTCATTCATCCAATCATTCATTCATCCATCCATTCATTCATTCATTCATTCATTCATTCATTCATTCATTCATTCATTCATTCATTCATTCATTCATTCATTCATTCATTCATTCATTCATTCATTCATTCATTCAATACAATACAACCAAGCATGAAATTAACACATAACGAGTCCACACTTGGAGGGGTTCACGAAAATACATGTATTTTATTCCACACACACGGCTTACGGGTGTTAAATCGGGTACATTTCTCACACAAAAGCGAAAACGTTACACAGTTATTACTGCTAACGTTATTCCCGGTCGTACATGTTAAGTTGGGTACATTTTTCACACAGCCTCCGCTTGTTAAATCGGGTACATTTTTTCACACAGAAGCGGGCCGCAAACGTCTCTTGTCTCCCGGCGGTTACACTGGTCGTTAATGCCGTTATTCGACCGTCCGTACTTTCTCGCCATTACACTGTTGTTACTGCTAACGGTACTCCTGTCCGTACATTCTCGCCATTACACAGTTACTACTGCTAACGGTACTCCCCTAATGCCGTTATTCCATAGATAGTTTCTTCCTTACATCCCTGTCAGTTACACAGCTATTAACGCTAACGGTACTCCCCTAATGTCATAATGAACACTCTCCGTGCACAGTCCGCTCTGAGGGCATCGCCAGCCACTTTACAAACATCCCTGGGGACGAGATGCGGGTCGTTATGGCAACCTGGCGACCCCTGGGAACGAGCCCGGGGATGCCAATTTTCGGGGTCAGGGCCGGGGTCAGGTGATGTTAGCGGGATGTGGAGCGGAGAGGCCGACATGTTTTTACTGACACTTCATTTGCAGCAAATCGGAACCATGTAGGGCCGCAGCAAGAAGGTTTTATGGCTGACATCTCACTGCCAAAGTATCGTGATTTGATTTCTTGATGTAATTACTATTATTTACTAATAATTTCATTCGGAGGAGGCCCGCTTTATATGTGCAAATGACCAAAACATGTTTGCCTTTACGTTATTCCATTTCAGTCTGACTGCGGATGCATATGTCACCAATAAAATCGCATTTGTATGGCCTTAAAACCAAGTAATATTTCTACTTATACAGCTGTAACCTGTATCCATTAAACGTTGGTGTGCTTTTGGCTATACATGTATGGTCTATGATATCAGTGGAATTGGGGAAGTCACACATAAACTCACTCTTGTGTTGCCTTAAACCAAGTAACATCTCCACAGATGTAACTTGTATCTGTGTGACATGAACGTGCTTTTGGCTATACTTGTAATGAGGACATTATCTATGGCCAAAACCTGAAGTTTGCCTTTAAGTTATATCGTATCAGTGCGGATGCGGATGCGGATGTCACCAATAAAATTACTTCTGTGTTGCCTTAAACCAACTAACATTTCTACTCGACATATAGCGGTAACCTTCTGGCTATATATGTATATGGTCTATGATAGCAGTGTAACTGGAGAAGTCACCAATAAAATTACCGTTTTGTGGCCTTAAACCAAGTAATATTTCTACTCAAACAGCTGCAAACCGTCACCTATCTGTGTAACATTGAGGTGCGTCTGATAGAGGCCATTATCTATGACCAAAACCTGGAGTTTGCCTTAAGTTATTTCGTATCAGTGTGACTGCAGACGTCACCAATAAAATCACTTCTGTGTTGCCTTAAACCAAGCAATATTTCTACTCATACAGCTGTAAACCTTAATCTGTATCAGTGTGACATTACTTTGCTTCTTGTAGAGGCCATTATCTATGAACAAAACCTGGAGTTTGCCTTTAAGTTATTTCGTATCAGTGCGGCAGCAGACGTCACCAATAAAATTACTTCCGTGTTGCCTTAAAACAAGTAATATCTCTACTTGACATACAGCGTACCAATCCGTGTAACATTGGCGTGCCTCTGGCTATACATGTATGGTCTATGATATCAGTGTAACTTGAAAAGTCACCAATAAAATTACATTTGTGTGGCCTTAAACCAAGTAATACATATGTATTTCTACTCATACTTCTGCAACTTTGACCCATCCGTGTAACATTAAGGTGCTTCTGGCTACACTTTTATCATCTGTGGCTGCATATGTAGCGTCCAGCGCAATGGGTTATCTTTAACAGGCGACTTTTTATGACAATTTGTTTTGATGTAAAGAGAGCCTTAAGTACAATAAGACATCGGGACACTGGAAACAAAATTGCAGATATTTTCGACTGTAGAACTCCTGTCTGTGTCAACAAATAAGCAATCCTCCATTTTTTTTTCAGTCAGGCTATGCAAACATTATTTATCTATTTTATGCAGATGTGAGGAGTTGATTGTAGGCCCAGTCTTTTTCTTTGTCCTTGATACAGACTGGAGTTGTACAGTAGAAAGTCCAATATCTTCTGTCGGAAATTACACTTTAAACTTGTTTCATCATGACTTCTACCAACACAGATGAGCTCTCAGGATAAAACTGCACAATCTTTAATTACACACAAGTACTTCTGTAGATTTGCCACGTTCACGGTGTCTTGGTCCCGAATAAACGTTACCGAGTCAGTCCTTGTTGCATCCAGAACCGTGCTTTTTGTGTCCAGAACTTTACTCAGGAACTGTTCTGGATGGTCCAAACGTATCCAGAACCTTGTTTAATACAGCACTGTGGTCAGGAATGGGTCTGGATGGCCTACACGTATCAAGAACCGTGCTCAGAAATGGGTTTGAATAGTCCACGCGTATCCAGGACAGTGCTTTATCCAGAATCATGCTCAGGCACGGTTCGGTTCTGGATACCCATGGACCATCCAGAACTGTACCGAGGCCAAACCAACGTTTTTGGATACGCGGAGACAATCCAGAACCATGCCTGATCCTAACCCTTACCCATTTAGGCACAGAACTAGATAGGCACGGTTCTGGATACGCGGAGACAATCCAGCACCATGCCTGATCCTAACCCTAACCCATTCAGGCATAGAACCCAGAAGCCACGGTTCTGGATACAACAGTTCTGTTCTGGATACAACATTTTTGTTCTGGATACAACAGTCCCGTTCTGGAAAGTCTCTACCGATACCTCCCTCTCCACACGGCTGCGCGCTTGCCCCTGAACACCCCCATGGGTGTGCTTGGCTTTGTATCGCCCATCTTTAACGTCAGCTCGCAAACGGACCACTCGGAGTACCTGGAAGATAAAAAAATATAAAAAAATTAAAGATATAAAAAATTAAGATATAAAAAAGTTAACATAGCTAAAAAATTAATATAGTATATAGTTGCGAAAAAAATTCCGCGACCAGAGGTTTTTTTCATTTTGTCCTAATGAGATTGAAAACGAACACATTTTATTATGGATGATAAATGCACAAATGTGTTTAACCATCATCTGCTTGCTCAAAGGAATGCATATATATGGTCAGACAAGAGTCTAAATCCTTCCTGCTCCATAATTGCAACATGATGTAACCCAACACCAGTTACCATGGTGAGAGACGTCAGGTTCAGATCATTGACCTTATTGGTTCAAAGAAGAAGAAAAGAAATCAGTGCAAAAACGATATGTTTTCCCTCGGTGACAGACGTCTGGTTCAGGTCATTGACCTTATTGGTTTGGAGGAAAAGAAGAAGAAAAGGAAAAAGAGCAAAAACCATATATTTTCCAACATTAAAAATAGAAAAAAAAGTCTACCTGACAGGTAGGTAGGACCGCTCACACTGTCGGTAGCACGACGCCAGGTCGAAGTGACGAGGCCACTCGTACATGGACAGACAAGTCTCACACGACATCAGGCAGTCCATATCGTCCTCCTGCCAGCTCGGGTACCCCTCAGCCGGTCTGTACACCCCCACAAGGCATAACATTGACACCACCGCACAGGAGAACACTGATAGATGCATGTCTGCAAAGAGAAGAAAATTGTTTGCAAAGAGAGGAAAATTGCAACATTTATGCATGTTCGGTTTTATACAGAATTTCACGTGCCCAAAGACTTCTGTCCCTATATAGACCCCCAACATGGGACAACACCGATACTTGCATGTGATTTTTTTAAAATTTTGCTATCTCCGGGCATATCGTTTTCCCTCTTTAGCATAGAAACTATTTCATCCTTCT
>NW_017803024.1:291377-305356 GCF_001625305.1 Branchiostoma belcheri
ATTTCATCCTTCTGCGCCCATATAGAGCCCCCAAAGCATCACCCCCAAGTAGGACAGCACTGATAGCTACATGTCTGCAATAATAGACACGAGAGAAGAAAAGCTCATTTGTACCGCTGCCTGGCGGGAAAAATCGGCCATTAAAGCAGCCATTTGGAACTTTGCCACACTCTCTGTAGCGCACCTGCAGAGAGAAGCTTTTAATTGCTACATTTGGGAATATCGGGTTTCACTTTGCATATCGGGCTGAAGTTTGCTACATGTAGCAGTACCAGACACATACAGAGAGAACATCGCTGATTGGTTGTTAGGAAAGAACAGAAGTAACAAATCATTCCATTAGACGTCTGGAACTTTGCCACAATTAGAGTACAGCTGCAGGATCTGCTTTAATTGTTACATGGTATCAGATTTCGTTAGGCATAGTTTGTGACGATACCAATGTCAAGGAGAAAACTATAGTCCTTCAGTAACATGTAACATAGCAACAAATTTTCTGCACCCTTAATTGGGTCAAATGCTACATGTGAGGATATCGTATTTCATTTAACATATCTGGTTACAGTGGTTTCATCCCCTACAATTTAGTGTTTAGTAGTTAGAGTAGTCACATACAATATTGTTATCCATGGCTCATCCTTTACTTTTATGTAACATGTACTTGCAATTAGGGTATGGAGAGGAACTTGCAATAAACTAAACTTTCTACAATCACCAGGTGGTGAAACATGTACGTATAAAACAGCTCATGAAATCTTTAAGTTTGGCCAAAATTAAAGAAGATCAGATCGTCTTAAGATGTTGGCCCGCAGCTTCTTCTTGTAATGTCTTCCGTCTTTAAGAAATAAAGGTGAGTTTGTAGTCTCTATACCAGACTAACTACGCTGGCTATATATAGGAGAATATTTGCCGGGGGTGTTTGGCCACCTTGTAGGTTTGACTGGAAAGAAACTACCTTCCCGCGGCCGGACTCCCCTGGCCAATTTTACTCTCTTTTTTGCCGAAGTCTACGATCCCACCGTGACGATCCGTATTCCCGTAGAAAGGCCTGGTGGAGGCTAGTGAGTTTATAAGACTTGCAAATGTGACTCGCAGTCAGCCTCCGGCAAGAGAAGTAATAACCACCACATAACCGGAAGGTATAATATTGTCATGTTTATATGAATAGAAATGTTTATAAATATGAAGGATTACTATCTGTTGTATCTATATTATATATCTTTACCATTAGAAATTCTGAACATGATGGCCATTCAACTCTAGTTGCAAAGGCTCGATAGTGTCTTACGAATTGCCCTTCATATAATCTGATACAATCGTGCTACAATGACTTTGTTCTATGTGTATAGCCTCATTCGCAGACTTCTGAGGAGGCAGCGTTACCCCCCCCCCCCAAAAAAAATAACGCCGCCTCCTCAGAAGTCTGCGAAGGAGGCTACTGTGTGTCTCTCATTTTCGCTAGAATGCACATAACACCTGCCCGCCTGTCCTGTGGACAATTCAGACGTGTGAAAAGTTGTGACAGAAATTCGATACTTTTCATCCTGTGGATTGGCCAGTTATCCTGTCCGTCCTGATTGGTCCTGACAGAAACCCGATACCGCGCGGCTCGCTACACTGTAATTGTGACAACTTACTCTGCTGTAGCAATTTCACACAATCACTGACATTGTAGCGACATGGAGGCGACACAACATGGTGTAACAATCATCCCGGATTGCCACAGTGCTCAGTCTAACGCCTGCTGTGTGAATTGTTACTTCAGTAGTCGTTACTCCTGATTGCTACAATCGGCTGGGATTGCTACACTGCCGGCTCGGCCTGTGATAGTTGTTACAATGGTCCTGATGTGTGATTGCTACAGACACCCAGTGTGGCAATCACAGTCAGTAACCGTCCTGTCATTGGACAAGTAGACTGTTAGTAAAGCCCAAAGTGCTATATGTTACTAATGAATGGCTGTATAACAAGCTCAATGCCCCCTTCAGTATGACATAGACATTAAAACATCGGGTCCAATTTGTAGTTAAGAGGGACGGCGTTTCAACAAATGGCCATATAACCTCAGGAACCATACACAAAAGTACACACCGGTACAATACAGAGGAGAATAGTGGGACCTCCTACTAGAAGTTTCCATGCTTCATGTTAAGTCTCACGGCTCAAGTAAGGGAGTGAACCGTACAAAAGGCAGCCACTCACAAATCTTCATGTAGAGCAAAGTAAAGTAAAGTAAAGAAAAGTCAGGGTGCTGGGGCCATGCGTGCTTTTCTTTTTTTTTTCAAAGCCTTCTGGCTTTCTATAGTTCTGTCGGTATCCTGGCCGGAAAATATATAGTACAAAAAGGTGAAAACCGTACAAAAGACAGCCACTCACAAATCTTCATGTAGAGTAAAGTAAAGTAAAGTCAGACTGCTCTTCAAGCAGACGCCATGCCTGTTTTCAGACGTCTTTTTTCATAGCCTTTTAGAGTCTTTTTCAGGCTTTTTACTATGTATTTCCTGGCCTTATTACCTTATAAAACACAGCCACTAACAAACTCCATCACAAGTAAAGTAAAGTAAAGTAAAGAAAAGTACAGTAAAAACAGACTGCTCTTCAAGCAGACGCCATGCCTGTTTTCAAACGTGTTTTTTTCAAAACCCTTTTAGACGTTTTGTCTGGCTTTCCATTTTTCTGTCGGTATACTGGCCAGGAAATACATTGTAAAAAAGCGCAACAAAATGTTTAAAAATGCTTTGATAAAACACGTCCGAAAACAGGCATGGCGTCTGCTTGTTCAGAGAGAAGTCTGTCTTACCGAGAGGCGAGAAACCTCTTTATGTCGCTCTTCAAAGGCCGCTGGCAGAATTTAGGGAGCGGTTTATCAAGCTAACAAAACTGGGCTCCAGGCAACATTTAACCATCATCTTGTCTTGTATGTACCAAGGGACGTAACACTGGCCAACAGCACTTACTACAAAGTAAAAGTTAAATTATAAGTATGTTAGACAGACAGATACCCCGCTGCTGTGGCGCCTCCTGTCATCAGTGTGTCTGTCTTCTTACGAAACGAAAATGGAAGGAACCTTTTAAAACTTAACCGCTGATTTCCCGTCCATCCTGTCCGCTGTTTTACACCAATTCCCGAGCGATTTGCGAAAGATGAAGACCCGGAGGTAACTACAGGTCACTCACAGAACACGGGAAAACTGTTACTCAGACAAATGGATGGATTTTGAAAGTTAGACCAGCTTCTCTTTTGTTCTCTTGACTGGAGGTCACTACATGTAAAACGAAACTTGAGTGGGTGCCACTAGAAGACAGACGAAAAATGACCAGACTATTCATGATGCACAAAATGACTAATAAACTGGTGGACGTACCAACTACAGGTCACTCACACAACACGAGAAAACTGTTACTCAGACAAATGGATGGATGCAGATACTCAAGCAACTGGATGGACTTATGTCCATCCTGTCCGCTGTTTTACACCAATTCCCGAGCGATTTGCGAAAGATGAAGACCCGGAGGTAACTACCGGTCACTCACAGAACACGAGAAAAATGTTACTCAGACAAATGGATGGATTTTGAAAGTTAGACCAGCTTCCATTTTGGTCTCTTGACCTGAGGTCACTACAGCTGAAACGAAACTTACAATTCCCGAGTGATTTGCAAAGAGAAAAGAAACCTACAGACAGTGGGGGTTACTTGAAGACAGACGAAAAATGTCCAGACTATGCATGATGTACAAAATGACTAATAAACTGGTGGACGTACCAACTACTGAGTACCTAACACCAGCTCAGAAGAGAACAAGAAATAGTCATGCCTTCAAGTACAAGAGGATCAAGGTGTTGAAAAACCCAGTCTTTCCTAGAACTAGCGCAGACTGGAACTCGTTGCCACCAAGCACAGTTGAGGCATCATCACTAGAAAGCTTTAAACAAATCCTGCAATTAAATGTGCAAAGATTGTGTGTGTCAAGTCGTTTTGCGTAATATAGCTATATATATATATATATAGCCAGCGTAGTTAGTCTGGTAGACACTAGATACAGATACCCAAGCAACTGGATGGACTTTGAAAGTTAGACCAGCTTCCCCTTTGTTCTCATGAGTATCTAATTACCTGGATGTCTAACTATAATGGGCGAACTCACAGAACCTTTGGATCCCTGATGATTCTACTCTCTATGTCTGGATCACCCTCTTCAGTCTGAGTTGATAGTGAACCTTTGCAAGACGTAAATGTGCTACTGGCTTGTACATGGATTTTCAGACGCTTTCATTGTAGGCGCTTCACTGCTGACTTTCAACTACAGATGGGTCCCTAGACAATGAAAGGAATCATCGTAGCGAGTAAATGATTCTTTGGCTCAAAGTGAAGAAATCGCACTGGAGAATCGGTGTGTGGAAAGTGCCACACGCAGTTATAATAATAATAAATGGTTTTTATTGTCCAAACAGTACCCGTGCAGTCGCAGCCTTTAACGGCTGAATTGATGCAGGGTATCACAATAATCAATACAAATTACAACAATCAAATAATACACATGATACACATATTTTTTCCACAATTATTTTTGTGGAACTGTCGCAAGGGTCTGTGCGGCTGCCATTCGGCGCCACAAGGTGACCTCAATACGACTTTCCCCAACCGAAGTTAGGTACCCATTCACACCTGGGTGGAGTGAGGAAATTCGTGTAAAGTGCCTTTCCCAAGGGCACAACGTCGGGCGCATGTTCAGACATGTCCCGGGTACGACTCGGAATCGAACCCGGGTCTCCCGGTTCACAGTCGATTGCTACTAAACCACTCGACGCCACGTTTTGGCAACCTGCCACAATCCTACTAGTCTTCACTTTGCAGGCTGAATAAAAAGTAGAGATCGGCCTATATGGCGGGGATATCATTGGCCAGAGGAGTTGGCCGGCCACAGAGGGTCCAATTTGCCTGCAAAACTCCTCTGGCCAATGATATCCCCTTTTTAGGCCGATTTCTATTATTTATTCAGCCTGCAAAGGAGTCTGGTAAAGACTACCCATTGTCCGTCGATTACTTAGTAGTCATTATATTGTTGCCCATATTTTTGGCCGGCCAGATTTTAACCGGATTTCTACCATTTATTCAGCCTGCAAAGGAGTCTGGTGGAGACTACGATTGTACAGCATGGGACAACTCTCAGTGTAAAAGTTCTGGAGAATTGGTGTGGAAAGTACCTCGCATAGTTTGGCAACATGCCACAATCCTACAGGTTGGGACTGTAAGTGCAAAGGTTGCTGAGCTAGCCGGTTAAAGCTATCCCTTCATCCTACCCTGACTTAAATCGTAGTGGTCTCTGCTGTACGAATGTTTCAATTGAATCCATAAAACTCTACAACGTCTAGCTTCTCAATAAGGGATTTCTCTGTCTTCACTAGAATCCATGTTGTATCCAGAATCGTACTCAGGCACGGTTCTGGATAGTCCACTCGTATCCAGAACCGTGCCCGGGAAAAATCTACGTTTTATGATAGTGAATATCCAGAACCTTGCCTGCATTCGAGCATAGAACCAGATAGGCACAGTTCTGGGTACAATACAGACTATCCAGAACATGCCTGATCCTAATCATTACCCACCCATTCATACATAGAACTAGATAGGCATAGTTCCGGATAAGCTATCTTCTTTCCTTACATGCACCGTTTTTTTCTGTGTATAGATAGTAGATAGTCACGATCCTAAGCCTAACCCATTCAGGCATACAACTAGATAGGCACGGTTCTGGATAAGGTAGCTTTTTTTCTTACATGCACCGTTTCTTTCTGTGTGTGTGTAGATAATAGATGATCACCCATTCAGGAATAGAACTAGATATGCATGGTTTGGATATGTTATCTTCTTTTCTTACATGTACCGTTTCTCAGTGTGTATAGATGATAGATGATCACTAACCCTGCTGACAGATGTGCAGTTAGCAGTAGTACTGATAACGGCAAAGGTAATTAGTCCAAACGCTTCCTGCCTGTTATCGATCAAAGTATAGAGATAAGGCCGAACTTGAACCTGAAATACATTCACAAACAGGGTCAAGTCGGGACACTTCAGCTCTTCGCCTTGTCAAAGTGAAGAAAATTTTGTGCTCTTAAAGTTTACAGATAACAACTTAAGAAATTATAGTTGGCTTATCTCATATATAGATGGAATAGCTCACTCTATATATAGCTAGAAAATAAATGGTTGCTCGTAATCATTACGCTTAAACTTTAGAAATAAAGAAGCTTGCGAAATAGTAATGTGGGTCTATTTCACTGTACTCTTAAACTTTACAGATAACAACAGTTTAGTAAAGTGGGATTATCTAATAGATATAGATAAAATTGCTCACTCTAGAAAATAACGGTTGCTCTTAATCTTTATAAATAACAGAGCTTAAGAAATAGTAATTTGTAATAAAATAGTGCGTCAATTTCTTAGATACGATCGCTCATTCTATATAGCTAGTGGAGTATGAATGATGGTAGACTTAAAATGTAGACAATGGATATATCAATCAATGGTTCGTGCTTATAAACTTGTTTTTTTCTGAAATTTCTTCAGTGTCACTGACAAAATCAAGTGGATGCTATTTGAAACGTCTAACTGTTTCCAAAATCATATTCATCAGTTGCTTGAGTAACTGTCTTTGGCGTATCTTACTAGTATTACCTGGATGTCTAACTTAAAACGAAGGGATATAGTTGTGTATTATGCAGACTGCCTAAGGCACCTTGCGACCTCTGACCTCATACGTCACCAGGCTAAGTAGCCCGTTTGATGCGCCGCCATGTTTATCGTTCACCAGGCCTGAACAGGTCAGAGGTCATTGGTGCGGATTAGCCATTGATGTTTCTCGGATTTATAAGCAGGATTATGTGGATTAAAGGGATTATAGACTGTGTCTATATCCTCTACATATACAGGTCATGAATGTAATATCCTAGTTCTGGGCACGACTCTGTAGTTATTGATGTGATTTTGAATCTAGGAATGGCATATTGTATAGTTCTGAATACGACCTAATTGTTGTTTGTATGAGATTTATGTGGCTTTAAATGAGATATTTTAGAGCTTTGAATACGAACAGTGGACTTAACTGTTGGTCATATCATATAAACCATATTCTGAATAATATTCTTGTTGTTTAAAATTGCCACGAAAAATGTAGGCTCATAGTAAATATGAATGGAAAATATATATAGACCTCAGAATGGCAGATATGCAGCCATTGCAACAAATATGCACTCTGAAGTAGCCAATATATATCTTTAAGCAGCCAATAGAAAACAGAACAATAACCCAATACATCCTGGAGTAGTATATAGTACCTTTAAGGGGCCAATAAAAAACAACAGAATCAAGACTTGTGGACGGACTCCTGAGGCTGTTTTCTAATCACCATGTTTCGGTCCCAAATCGATTTTCACTAATGGTTCAGTCAATGCCCATGACTCAAACACAACCTTAAGTACAGAAACCGCTCCGAGCTAAGACTACATAAAACGGAAGGTAAGGCTGCAAAATAAACTACGTTAACAGTAAATGGTTGGGTATGCCCCACCTCACCTATATATCTTTATTTTAGTATAGTGTGATATACAAAATGTGTGACCGTGGGGCACCCTAGAAAAGCTGACATACAGTTTTTTTCCTTTTTTTTTGTTTTCTTTTTTCTTCTAATTCTACTTCTACTTCTTCTAGCTCTATTTTTGTTTTCTTCAAAGGCTAATCATTAATACAAAAACAGGGCAAAGACAGAAGGCGGACTTAAATTTTGCACAAATTGCGCTCTCACCGCTGGAAATAAAAATGACTGACTAGACAGCCAACCTCCAATGTTGTCAATGTCAAACGCATTGCCGGAAAACGAGCAGTTTCGTTTCTATTCCACCAGTAGTCATTATTGGCTGACTTTGTTTGCGCTAAAGGGCAGTTACCTGTCAAATTTATAAGATCGTAGGGTCTTCCGAGGATGTCCGTTATTAACTGCAGTTAGTTTTACCGTCGCCCTAACGGCAGTTTTACCAATGGAAAATTACTGGGCCGTCAGCGGAACCCATCAAAGCCCCTGGCAGGAAGTCTGACTCACATGGGGGGGGGGGGTACAGACGGAAGCAGGGCACCATGGAACGCTACCAGGGCCAACACAAAATGCCGGAAGTGTGGTTCTCTGGAGGTGAAAATATGGATCTGGAATACGCCATAAGTTTTACTGGGAAATTTAAGGGACTCGCGGGCATAGTTAGCCCGAAATGCACCCTCCATACAACATGCATTATACAAGAACACATACAAGCAGAATGACAGTTCAAAACCTATTTCAGAAGAACATTTGTAACGTTCTACTGAGACTAGTACATTATTACCACGTCAGGTAACGCCCTTTGAACCAAACTAACTGGAATGGTAAAAAAAAATGCCCAGAATCAAAGCCTTTGTTTCGCTTCACTGCTTCTCGTATATTCCGGTGGTCATGAAAACATAGTAAAGAGACTCTTTTTACACAACCAAGTCTTTTATTCAGCCAAGTTTATTCAGCCCTGAGGAAGGTGACAGACGGTCACCGAAATGTCGGCTGAATAAGAGACTTGGTTGTGTAAAAAGAGTCTCTTTACTCAGTGACTTACCAACCTCATGAAACTTATTCAGCCGACGTTTCGGTGACCGTCTGTCACCTTCCTCAGGGCTGAATAAAGTTGGCTGAATAAAAGACCTGGTTGTAAAAAAGAGTCTCTTTACTCAGTGACTTTCCAACCTGATGAAACTATTCACGGAGATCATGAAAACATTTCTGTAGGAACTTGGTGATACATAAATCCACAGGGAACTCAGGGATTCCTTTGGAGAGCAAAATTTCTAACCTTGCAGCACGCGAAGAGCAGAATTCCCGCTTCTGCAGCCTTTGAAAATCACTTCTTTCACACGCTACACTGAATCGCCATGCATGTTTGTATATGTCAGGGTAGAGGTGGCGACCACAGGTGGGATTTACTGTGGATAACTTTGCATTTCTACATCGCGAAGTTTCGCTGAATTGTCGGTATTGATTTGGTAAGGGTCCAGGGGTGCCAAAGAATTCATACGAATTTTACGGAGTTCATACGAATTTGATGACATACATGCGCCCCATTACCAGAAACATACGAATTTTACGGAAAACATGCGATCCTTACTATTTTGGCGACTTGCGCCTAGATCATCAAATGAATTGTATGTATTCCGTAAAATTCGTATGTATTCTTTGACACCGCTGGGGTCTGTTTTTTATTTTTGCTTCCGGGTACGGAAGTATTGTGGGGAAAGATTGATAGGCAGGATGACAGGAGGTTAAAGGTCAATGGCCGTTGGCCAGCAGACGAGGGAATTTAGGAAGCTGAAGTCTGAAATATGAGAGTTAGTAGAGTATTCCTCAATCGGTGACGTTTTTATACAGGTAAAAACAGGTACCTCCAAATTTTCGATGTCTACTGTACATCTGGGTCTCGACCTTGTCTCGTATTTCCGAGGCTTTTGTAACTGTTGACTTACAGAAAGTTTCCAACTGACGCCCTGCACAGCGAGTTGCGTGGGGAATACATGAATAATTGGCCCAAATCACCTCCAGTTTATCTGCAAGTTTCATCGATTCTTCATCAAAACCTCTCCACGGGGAGGATTTAGCTCCGAAACGCGAGTTTCTTGTTCATAATTAAGGATTATATCTCGTGTTGATAGCAGCTTGGAAAGGTGACAAGAATCCAGTTCTTCGTTTTCCTGAATTTTCCTTTCTAGTGGAAACTCTAATAAAGTTTCAGTGTCCTGAGTTACCCTCTTACAAATCTAACAGTTCGCGCTGTTACTTATTCCTAACTTCGGCAAATTCACTTAATATGTAGTTGCTGTATGTTTCTCCTGGCTTCTTACGAATTGACAATATGGCTTTCTATTAAAACTATGGAAGACAAATCTGTATAACAAGAAGTCTCTACCAAATGAACAATCGAAAGGGCATCACCAGACTAACTACCCTTGGGTGGACCCTCTCTGGCGAATGGAAACAATTAACCGGCCCAATTTGATACTGCCTTTTGCCACCCTAGGATCTGCTTGGAAATCCTAGATCAGAAATATTTTAACAAGTCTCCTTACTCCACCTGCTCTTGTGCTGAGATCTTGTTACCTTTTTGCGCCTCAGTTTTAGTAGAGAAACCTTGACCTACGTCTTGTCTAAACTTGAGCCAAATTAGCGGCCATCAGCAGCCGACTTTGAGCCAGCAAAGTTCCTAATAACGTTAACGCATCGTTAGTTTATCAGTTCCCGCAGCACAGGCTGCCGCACGCGTGTGCATTTTGCCGCCGAGAAAATCACATGTCATGGTTCACATCACCTGCAGATCTCATATCCGCAGCAAGAGTGGGAAAACGTCTCCCCTTTGTTAAGCTATGCTTATAGATATATAGATACACTAATAATCATGTATGCAGAGTGTAACATTAAAAACCAGCGTGGGGTGCGGCTCTCATAAACATTACAAACCAGCAAATTATTTTTTTCTATTGAAAAACAGGAAGATAAAGGGTTTTCATAGACTGTAGATGTATTTTTCTTTCCATGTTTCACTCACCTATCGCTGCCTGTCGTTTGAAATAAAAAAAAACCTTGATCGTTTTTGCAGAAACCAATACCAGAAGTATAAACTAAAGCTCAAGGTGATGTGATACATGTAACGGGTTTAGTTTTGCCATCACTTCAGACGGCCGCAGCCCGGGGCAACTCGGGTCTGTAATCTGATCTGCACAAAGTGCCGTTACCAGGCACGGGGATGGTATCGGGTTTCTCACTCTGAAGAATGTAATATGATACCGGGAAATGTAATCTGATACTCCACAAGTCCAGCAGGTGTAACCTTATCCTCAGTACTATAATATGATCGCGGGAAATGTAATCTGATACACCACAAGTCCAGCAGGTGTAACCTGATCTTCAAGTAATGTAATATGATAGTGCACGCAGACAGGAGGTGTAACCTGATCTTCGGTAATGTAATATGATAGTCCAGGCAGACCGAAAGCGTAATCTGACCTTTGCATGTCCCAGAAATGTAACCCGATACCCAGAACACTCAGTATATGTAATGTGATATAGGAAATGGCCGTCCTGTTTATCCCTGCACAATATCAGTGTAATCCTGTCTCACCAGTAGAGAGTCGGAGTAATAATCTCCAAGCAGATCCTACGGTGGCATTGCGATGTCCAATCGGCCTGGCAGTGCCTTATAAAAATGATGACACCAAAATAGGGATAAAGCATAGTTCTGGATACCAAAATAGAATAAATCTATGATTCATCAAAATCTTAAACCAAACTTTATACGCTTTTTAGAAACAGACCAAACAAAACCATAGAAATAGAAGAACACAACAAACAATGGCAATTTCTAAATGATCATCATCTAGATTTAACTCCTTTCACGTAAAAAAAATAACATTTTGTTTCTTTTGTATCATTATATACGATTATATATCTAAGTTTTTTTGTATTGTTGTACTGTGAATGATAATAAAGTTTGAAACAAAAAAAAAAAATCTTTATCCCTTCTCTCTTCACTAATGAAACCCCAGAAGCCTTTGGCTGCCATCTCCCACTGAAACCAATTTACGGGCAAAATTTCTTCATAAAGTGAAGAGCGCAGTCGTGTTTTTGGATCGAGCAAAGATAACAAGCAAGACAACTAGTCATTACTAAAGTCCTTTTGGGGTGAGTGAACTGTAGTCCATACCAGACTAACTACGCTGGCTATATGTAGGGGAATATTTGCCAGGGGAGTTTGGCCGCCTTGTATAAGTTTGGAAGGAAAGAAACTACCTCCCCGCCGCCGGACTCCCCTGGCCAATTTTACTCTCTTTTTCGCCGAGTTCTACGATCCGTATTCCCGTAGAAAGGCCTGGTGGAGGCTAAGCGAACTGTGTACACATTTCCCACAGCGAAGTTACTGCACAGCCAGCCTGACCTTTTTGACCTTTTGGGGAGCTTTTTAGTACCGACAGTCGTGACCTCACAAAGCTCGGGGTCACCAAAGGTTAAAGGTCACATGACATCATGCAAATGAGAAAATATATTCTACTGGTAGTTACATTAATGACGACTTACAGCTTCTAACAGGCGGTTAGAATAAGCGCAGACACAGTGTTTTTATGTTGCTTATGTCGGATATACTGTGCAGTAAGTACAGCCCTGGGCACTATTCGTTAGAAGTAATAAAACTACAGAGAGGCATCAAAACTGCCATTGTAAATATGAAGAAATCTTCCCGTGTCTTGTACGCAATAAACTTAACACAGAATCGTCCCAAGCGAACTTGTCTTACCCTTTGCTGGCAACTCTGACAGAGCGAAACGACAGATTTTATTGTCTGACTGGTATTAGAATTGATGATGCTTATTATCATATATTAGCATCATCGTGTCACGATACTTTACGTGACATGTTTTCTGTTGTTTATGATGTTTAATAATAAATATATGATGTTTTGTAGTTATAAATACAGGATAGTTTATTTTGTTTGATAGCTGTTGTCATGTCATATACCTTTGATCTGAATAAGAATGGTGCATCTCCATGGAAACGGGTTTTGTTCATCTTCCATGTTTTAACAAGAAACATCATGTAACAGCTGAAAAATCTTACTACCCTCTGATAGTTTCTTGACTGTAAAAAACTTCATCTTTTCAGTTCTTATTTCGTTTTATTCATCAAATTACGTTTCTGCCCAAATCCTCATTACGTACATCATGTAGCCCTTGACTACAAGCTTTGTTATGTGGTTAGCCTTACTATAAAACATGCCTTGTACTGCAAACGTGTAATGAAATGATTTCCTGTGGTTCATTAGCATGGCGCCTTAAGCGATTCTCTGTGATCTTTAGAAAAGAGCAGGGGTCCTTTTCAGTGTGAGTGGATCAAACAGTGTCCTTTATTTCCTTTATTTCGATGCCCTTTAGCCCCAAAGGCTAACCTTCCAGGGATCATACATAAATACATACACATAATTATACAACAGAGAAGCATGGTAAAAAAACACATTTAGCACAAAAAGACATTTAAATTATGTACAAATGAAAGTAACATAATTTAGTTACAGAACATTATATGTACAATTGGCGGATGGCTTTTTTTAAAAGTTGGATCTACTGGAAAGTGTCAGTCCAGTATTACGCAGCTTGTACTTACTGTACAAAACAGGTGTTTGTACAGGTGTGTTATGCCTGAAGGCGGTTTACCGGTGATGCGAAACAAACAAAACAAAAACACGGATACATCCGTTACCGGGGCGTTTATAAATATGGCGCCGGAGTTATGGGGGGCCCTCAGCGCTTGGGTTAGCTGTGCTAACCTCTAGTGGTTTTGGATAAAACAGACGTTTTTTTAAGGTGATACAGTCTTCGGCAGCCCTGCTTCATTTGTTTAAGCCTTGTGCCTAACTCATCGGAACGCGCAGCGCTTGGGTTGGCTGTAGTGACCTCTAGTGAGTTTGGATACGAACTTTTAGGGTGATACAAGTTTTAGACTACTGCCTACATCATGGGGGTGCTTAGCGCTTGGGTTCGCTGTAGTAACCTCTAGTGAGTTTGGATAAAGGTTGACCTCGCTTGTCAATTCTGCTCGGGTGATACAAGTTTTCATCGTCTCTTGGGGAGTCTAGTCCATGCTTCGTTTTACACACTTTAAAAAGAAATTGGACACCGAACAAAAGCTTACCTCCCTATTTTAGATGGAACGTTCTGACATAGTACAATCACCAACCAGGGAACCATTCAGTCGCCGGCTTAGTCGATATGGGTTCGATTTCAATAGCTTGTGCTCTGTAACACGTCAAAAGACTCATGTTGATTTATAAATAAATCCATCCATTCATTCCGTACCAAGCATGACTTCAAGACAAATCTATAGTCTTCAATATTGAAAAAGAAATGCTAAGTAATAACTATAAC
>NW_017803024.1:305992-318770 GCF_001625305.1 Branchiostoma belcheri
TTCACATAACCGCCTACAGCCTGACAAGCATTCCTGCTGAGAAATGTACATCTGAAGCTTCTATTCAGCTGAAAACGTTTCAATATTCATATATATTCTTCTCACCGCCAGCTTACAAAACCTGCCATTGTCATTCCTAGTGTTTGTCTCTCTCCATGTTGTGCTATGTATAGCTGCAACTGCGGTGCTGCCTGAAAAATAGGCTCTTCATCAAGCATGTTGGGATGTAGGTCTGACATGAATACTTGTGTTTTTATTTTTCTTCTTTGCTTGCCTTGCCACCCGCGTACTGATCAGACGTTTTTCACTACAATCCCTCCTACTTTTCAACCGTGCTGTGTTAAGCTGCAAGTATTGCTACCGAAAACTGTGCTATTCTTCAGGCAAGTGTAGCGGTATAGCTCTGTCGTCAGCATTTAAAGATCTTTAATCCTACATACTCTTCAACCGTGCTATGTTTAGCTGTAACTTACGCTACCTGAAAACTGTGCTATTCTTCATGCAAGTGTAACGATACAGACCTGTCATCAGCATTTGTAAATCTTATTAGAGTGATCGATGCCTGATTTACTCACCAACTGCACAGCAGTTTTTCACAACAATCCCTCCTATCTTGAACTGTGATATGTTTAGTTCCGACTGTCGCCACCTAAATAAATGCTATTAGTTTGGCAAGCTTAGTGATGTGTAGTTGTCATCAACACTTGTGAATCTTATTTTTCATGTTTATTTTCCCGGAGTCTTTTTTTTACTGTGTACTGCACAGCAGTTTTTCATCACATCCCTCTATGTTCAACTGCTCTAGTTTCATCTCCAACTGTTGCTACCTGGAAAACTACTATTAGTCAAACAAGCTTAGATACTTGGGCCTGTCTCCAACACTTGTGAATCTTATCTTTCATGTTCATTTGCTCGAAAACGTCCTTACTGTGTACTGCACGGCAGTTTGTCATCCCAATATATATTCCTCACATTTGCAGCTGAGCTATTTTCATCTGTGACTGTTGCTACCTGGAAAACTGCTATTATTTAAACAAGCTTAGATACTTGGGCCTGTCTCCAACACTTGCCAATCTTATTTTTCCTCTTTATTTCCTCGAAGTCTGCCTCACTCCATGCTACACTGCGATTTTTCACCTCAATCCCTCATATCTGTATCTGAGCTAGATGTACTGTTGCTGGCAAAATCCCGAATCCCTTCTTCCTGTCGTGCGACTTCCAGACGTCAAGTTTACAACCCCTGCCGTTTGTCTCTGCGCGATACCGGATACCCAGGATTGAGATAAGTTGAGGTAGAATCGGTAAGGCTTGCCGTTGAAAACTGCACCATTTTTCAAGGTCTCTCAGCAATGAAAAACCTTCCGACAAGCTTAGCTAGCTGGAGTTAAGAAATTACGTTTCTCTCAGTCAATTTCCTGCATAAAATCTTACACAGAACTTTGACAAGTTGCCAAATCCTGTCCTAATGATTGTCTGATTGTTTGCTGGCCCTCTCATGTTCCTGACTCATTGTAAAATAATGTTTCATCAGTTTATTTCGTCCATAAAATCACACACATGTACAGAACTCTACTTGCAAATTTCTGCCTTAGAACCAGATCCGAATCAGCATGTTACGAAACAACTCTAGCGACTATCCTGACCTTACTTTTACACCTAATTGCTTGATGACTCATCTCTCGTGTTCCTGACTTATTGTGAAATTATGTTCCTCTCGGTCCATTTCCTGCATAAAATCTCACAAAGAACTCTACTTGCAAATTTCTGTCCCAATTATCTGATACCGTGGGAGGCGCATTAAGGATACACAGATAAATCAGATCTGAATCAACGAAAGAACGTTACGAAAGAACGCTAACAACTATCTAATCTTGACCTCCTGCTGTACTTTAATTGCCTGGTGTAACTCAACGGTCTTTTGGATAAGCAGCAGGGAGCCAAAATCAAAATCACGGTATGGTCAGGTGGAGGACGATAAAACTAGATCCGAATCAACATGCTACGAAACAACGTTAACGACTTTATAATCTTGACTTTAATTGCCTTGTGTAACTCAGACGTCGTTTGGATAAGCAGCAGGGAGCCAAAATCACGGCATGGCGCGAGGCAGGAATACAGACGGGCGCTGAGCTATCCATTACTGTACCTTTAATCTCCAACTAGTCCAAGCAGATTCTAGGGTAGCACAAGACGGTATCAAATTGGCCTGGCAGTATCCATTGGCCAGAGAGGGTTCATACGCCACCCTCTCTGACAAATAGATACTGCCTGGCCAATTTGATACTGTACACTATTGTATCCAGATTTCTGTACCCTATATGTAACTATGGAGGTATGCCATTACCAACTTCAGGCGGACAAAAAAAGCTTCTTCTGGATTATAAAACTAGATAACTAAATACGCACGCTGATGTCATACATAAAACAAGGACTATGCAACTTTGTTAGGACTAAAGATTACCCTTTTACACTAGACTGCGTCATATCACTTAAGTCAGGGCTTGTATCGGTGTCATAATGTCCCCCGAATGTCTCATATACCCGCTAACACACTCAGTTCCCGGCAGTTTCAGTAAGTACCGAACCGTCACCTGATTGGTGGGGGTGGATCCCACTAACGAATGACGTCACCAATGACGTCAAACCCCCTTTGTTCTATGTCTTACGGCGTTTTTGTGGATGGCCTTATATGGTGGTTACTTAGGGTCAGTCGAAGGTTGGCTATGTCAAGAGATGGCGGTGAACGTTTGAATTGAAAGCCTGTAGATTGTAGGTTGGTGGGAAGCACTTGTCAGGGAGGGAATTCCAAAGCTTGGCCGTAGTACGGGGAAAGGAACTGTCACTGTAAAAAGATTTCGAAGAAGGAATTTGGACGGTGAAGTTGTGTGAGCTAGAAGAGAACCTAGTGGAGCCGTGTGGCGTAGCGGCAGAGTGCGCGACTCGGAACTAAGAGTCCCGGGTTCGAGTCCTGACATGCCACCAATCTTGTGCCCTTGGGAAAGGCACTTTACACGGCTTTCCTCACTTAGCTCAGGTGTAAATGAGTATTGTCCTGTCATGTATTTGTCCCCTGTGTTGGTGGCGGCATAAATATAAGTTGAGGAAACTTGAGTGTGTCGTCACCACGTCTGGTGATTACATATTGGAACAAAAAAAAACCTAGTGGAGCGCTTAAAAGTTCTGAGTGGGGGTTGCTGAGCTTGTGTGAAGGCTGTATTGATTTTGGTCCAGTTTCTTTGAAACGGTCTCACGGTGCTGCTTTCTGTAGAAATTCAGTGTTCCGGACGACCGAACACATTAAGGTAACGAGTGAAGGTTCCAACGGCTATGTACTGATCATGAGCACCAAGTCAGAACAAGAAAGAACAAGGAGTAGTCATGCCTTCAAGTACCAGAGTTATTAACCAAGGATTTAGGTATTCAAAAATGTCCAAAACTGTTTGACAAATGGATACGGCCTGGCCGTTTGATACTGTCTTTTGCGGCCACCGAACCATCTGCTTGGAGATTAGCCGATCCACTGCTTCTGTATGTGTCCCGCTTTTTTACCGAGCAAATGTGAAATGTTACGCACCTAATTCTTTAATGAACTCCTCTCGCAAAAACCCCAGGAACACAGAAACACACAGTTTTGCATACAGATAACCTGAGGCATTCAAGGCTTTAATATTCAGGCCACAGCAATTTAATTTTATGGATAACATCCTCTGCAGATTCAAAATCTAATGCGATAGGGCGAAAAAAACAAGGCGGGCCATAAAAACAAGATTCCTACATTTTCAAATTTTGACATCATAAACCATGTTAAACAAGAAAAGATTGTGCAAATTTACCACCAACTATTAGAACATTAATTTCTCACAGAAAGAACTTTGAAAAATAAAAGTTTCAAATCATTGCACAAATGATTTTGATTCAATGGGAACATCACATATACACAGCCACCCTGACATATAAAGGCAATAAAATACATCACTGCATCAAATCAAAGACAAAACAGAAACCCTGGAAACAAGGGAACACGCTGTTATCCATACAGATAGCCTGCGGCACTCGAGACTTTAATATTTACAGCAAATTTCTTTTCATCAGAACAAGAAGAGATGAAAGGATCAGAACCAATTAAGCTACACTTTGATGGATTCTGAAGCTGATTTGTTTTAATATGGTCGAACAGAAAAAGCCGGAGGCGATTTGTTAAAGGCACGCAATGCAGTTTTAGGGCTTGGAAATTTTTTTAAAGCCAATATTCTAGTCATTTATCTACATACTGAGTCGATCGCAATGTATATTGACCCTCATGGAACCAAAATTACCAAAATGTTGAAGGAAAATGGTCACTGGAAGGGTTAAACACACCATTCCAATGTATATTGACCCTCGTGGAGCAAAAATTACCAAAACTGGTCCTGGAAAGGCCTTGGGCTGACTTTTATAGGGTACCACCCAGAAAATAAAGGACTCGTCTTGTGGGCTTGTTTCTGCAGTTTTAAATACCCAAAGTATGAACTACTAATCCAAGTGTGCTAATGTGAAGCAGTATGTGTAAATATCCAAAAGATGGCCTTATTCAGAATACTTCCAGTTTTTGCTGCCCTGAAATCGCATTGGATGCTTTAACTTTACTTCCTTTTTGAATATTCAGTCACGAAGCAAAGCAGGAGAAATGTACAGCAGTGATGGTATCTAAGGGAAAATTCAAGGTTACGGTTATCACAGTGTTTACTGTATTTATGAAAACAGCATGCAGAGGATAAACAAGCAAAGATAGGGACAGATAACATTGAGACCAGTATCTTAGCCATTCGTCATTACGAAGGCCATACCAGGATAGAACCAGCCTTAAGCTTCATGTGCATGTTGGAACTCGTTGCCACCAAGCACAGTTGGGCCATCATCACTAGAAAGCTTCAAACAACTCCTGCAATTAAATGTGCAAAGATCAAGTGTAACAAGTCGTTCGGTGTAATGTAGCTAGCTGCCGCTGCGCCGCGTGCCCGCGAAGCTGGTGTGTTACGCCGAAGGGCGGTTATACCGGCTAATCCTAGCCTATACAGATACTTATATAATTATCGTATGTTTTTCCTGGCATAGATGTAACTAAAAAAACAGGTATAGATGTAGCTATATAGAAACCGTATTCTTAAGCATCAAACAGATAATTAACCCAACATGAAAGCACGCTGAATGAGTCTGGGTGATCTTTTTGTACTTAGCGTATGTTTTCTTGACAAAGATTTAACTAGAAAAACAGACATTGAAAAATCGTATTCTTTAACATCAAACAGATTAATTAAACCGAGATAAAAGCAGGATGAAGGAGTTCGGGTGATGAATTTTCAAAGCTGGTCCGTCGTCTTTGATCTGCTGTGAGTGAATCTTTGATCACAAGAGAACCATTACCGGTACAAGACAACTCGCGTACGCGCTTTAACGTTATTTTACAGACTGCAACAAAAAGATATTCATTACAACTAATGATGAAACGCAAAGGGATCGGGGTGTTTGCTGCAAACATAATGTGTGAGAGAAATTCAGATGATCATTAAAGGGAGGAAGACACGCACTTATGATTATAGCAAATTATCTACGAACCTTTCCAATTACAATTCAACAAAAAAATGTTTAAAAGATGGGAATTGAGAAACACTAAGACCTTGAAAGAAAGAAGGAATATACTCAAAATGCAAAGGCGAAATTATGTAAGAACATAACGATAACATTTGTCTTGCTTACTTCGTCTCTAGATCTACAGATTAGAAACAGCAAAAAATTGTCTTCGCGGTTTTCCATCTATGTAATCAGATACAATTATATTGGATGTTTTAGTCATATGGTACAACAGGAAGGAGAAGTCCCATCGGTATAGACTAAAGTGGTGCATTAACATGAAGTCTTACATGCAGTGTAAGTCAACTCTGTCAGAATGATATACGTATTCCTGTGGGCATATATGTATATATATGTATGCACCTCTCTTCTTCATGATTACATGCGTCTGTCTCATGTTATTTTCAAACCTTAATGGGTAATTATATGTAAGATTCAAAAAGCCCATTTAAGAAGATAAATGTGGAGCTTTGTATTATCGCAAGCGTCTGTCTCAAGCAAGTCTCGCCTAAAATCGGCAGGGACACTTACACTGTTTAAAAAGATCTACAGTCAAGAATATATGGATACCGGACACTAATATTGAAAGGCCAACTTGTTACGTTACTTCTATATTATTTGATTTGATTTGATTAATCATATTTCGTTACTTTGATTAGCTAACTCCACTTTTGGTTAATTATCTACTTTTGGTTGACAAACCTTTTGACCTATCATTATGATTTGATAACTGAATGATTATGATTGCTTCTATGCTGCCTTGTTTCATTTTGGTTGTATAATGAGTTAGCTACGATTTTCGATCGTTTTGTTCACGATGAGTTTATCTATTTTAATTGACCTGTGTTTGGTTCTTCTTTTATCTTAATTATTATGTAATGTAATTTTATGTTGGGGTTATCCCCCCAGGAATCTTTGAAAACCGCCATACAGGCGACATGTATATCCTGGATAAATAAATAAACAAACAAACAAGTTATTTTTAACTTTTAACTGTCTCTTCTTATTTTCAGACCATTGGTTTTAATGGGAAATTATATGTAAGATTAAAAAAAAGCCTGTTTAAGAAGCTAGATGTCTCAAGTAAGTTATTTTTAAACCTTTCGTTCCTTCATAAGTTCTTAACATTGATAATGGCCATTTAAAAACGTATATTAACTATTGCCTACAGTGAACTGGTAACCACTACTGCATAAAGATCACTTGGCCATTGTGACCAGTTTTTGTGGTCCCTTATAGATAATTTACCCCTGTGGGCACCCCCTGTATAAATATGACCGAAAATAAAATTAGAAATAATAAATAAATAACGGCCGATTACATTCTACCGGAAACAAGCTATGAATATCATCATGAGGTTTCATCAGAAATACGGAAACTACATTATCGGTTTTTGATCCGATTCCGCCCAAAGTATTCTCTTCTGGGAGAGTTTTCTTAATAATTGATGTTCGGCCATTTTGTCGGGCGGGAATCTTTGACACTGATGGACGCAGAGATTATAGCCTCGCCCCAGGCTGCATGAAGGGTTGTTTTTATACAGTATACAGTTACAGTTTATTACGAAAATCAGCCTCGCAACATGAGATACATGTACAAGCTGAATAGAACTGATTTTTTTATACTTTTATGTGGAATAACATCAACCCACATAAAAAAAAAAAAGAAAACTGAAGAGCTCATAGCATTGTCCCCAGGCTAAGCGAAGGGACATTTTATCTATACAGTATACACTTACAGTTTATTACGAAAATCAGCCACGCAGTATGGGGTACATGTACAACAAGCTGAAATAAACTGATTTGTACATAACAAGCTGAAATAAACTGATTTGTACATAACAAGCTGAAATAAACTGATTTGTACATAACAAGCTGAAATAAACTGATTTGTACATTCGTATGTGGAAAAACATCAACTTATAACTTACATACAAAAAAGAAAATTCAAGCAGCGCTGTACAAAATGTTCGCGTTTGAGTGCTGAGTATTTTAATACACTCATGCTTTTTTAACATATAATTAAGAACATGGCATCCAAAACGAAACAAAACATAAGAATAGTATGTATCAATGCAATCAGAGACGGCAGACTTCACATATCTGCTTTCCGGCGCTTACAAAAGCGCCCGAAAAAAGGGTACGAGGCTATAGGCAACACGCCTTCCACCGGCCGGCACAGCTAGCGCGGCTAAAACCTGACCCTGGGCGGGCCTGAGTGTTTCTATCCTCTCCAGACAGCAGACAAATCTTCCCACACCTCTAAAACATCTCCACTTATACTGCCGGCTCACAAATTCGCTCCTCGGGGCTTGTCTTACAAAAAAGAAAATTCAAGCAGCACTATACAAAATCTTAGCGTTTGTGTGTTAAGCATTCTCGGTAGAGCTTGGTACCGAGGCTAGGTTTCCTGCTGTAATTTAAGTGGTGAAGGATTTTTTTTTTTTTTGCTTCAAACTGTTTTGACTCCTCCTGTATTCGCCCTGCACCCGGCCAGCACAGCTAAGACAGCCTGAGCCTGTCTCCAGACCGCCCACAAATCTTCCCACACCTCTAAAACGTCTCCACTTAATGCTGGCTCGCAAATTCGCTCCTTGGGGCTTGTCTTAAGCCGCGATCCGGTCTTACAAGCCGTTTTCGTAAGACGCCTTGAGTGCTCGCTTGTTTCGTGGAAAGCTGCGGTCACCCCGCGCGAAGGCGTGCGAACTACACGGACCTGTTGACTGTGACAAAGCGGATAGACAGGAGCGGATTGTAGCCTCCACCATGCCTTTCTACGGGAATACGGATCGTAGAATTCGACCCAAAAAAAGACAGTAAAATTGGCCAGGGGAGTCCGGGCTCGGGGAGGTACTAGTAGTTTCCCTCCGAAGCGGCCAGTCAAACCTACAAGGCGGGCAAACTCCCCTGGCAAATATTCTCCTATATATATCCTGCGTAGTTAGTCTGGTATGGACTAAGCGGATTGCATGGGGAGCTGAGAGAGAGATTAGTGTTGACCTTAATCTAAATAGGATCAGTATTTTGCGATATTTTTGCATCTGCTTCCTTCCTGTTGTATCTTTATATTGAGAATTTGACCATGCTCGAGCTCGGTTTCTAGATATTTTAACCATATCCAGAACCTTACCTAGCTGGCGCAAATCTACGTCCTTCGATTCACGTAGACTACACACACATTTTGGTGGTTATAAGATAGTAAGAAATTGGCCGGGCAGTATGCCAATATCTAATACGCCATAGGCTTGGCTTGCGAGAGAAAGATGCTGGTAGAAAACCGAAAATCCGATAAATACGACATAGAAAAATACCTAAAAATAAGCTGAAGCCAGTATGAAATTGGCAAGGCAGTATCAAATTGAGCAGTATTGCAATTGGGCAAACAGTGCAAAATCCAATACTGAACTATTTAACTGGCGAATGAAACCCACATCGATACAGAATAGAAATCCCGACAAAAACGCCTAAAAAGACGCTACAAATACGCCAGAGCCTAAACTAAGCCTATGCTTGTAAAGTATACCTGCGGCACAGATATGCGAATACCGGCCCCACCTGTTGCCAGTACAGCTAACATCCCTCCAAAGGCTTAGCCAGATTTTTCACCTGCCTCAATCTCTCCGACTCCCAAATCGGATCACCTTAATTAAGCGGATTAACTCAATACGATGATCAGAACAGATTGATTTTTTTACGGCCACTGAATTTTCTACACGCTAAAAATCTTGCTCTACACCTGTAAGGTGGACGTAAGGTTGGTATTTACTTAACGACGTTGGTAATTATTATAAGGAGGGTCTTACCTGTCGGCGGAACGTCTTCTGTGGTGTAAGGAAAACGAGAAGGAGTCTTGAGTCGTGTTGAGGAGTCTTGAAGATCCGAACCTGACGTCTTCTGTCTTCTGTGAGTGCGGCAGGGCTAAGACTCCGCTCGGTGTGACGTCACGATACGTCACGGCCACGTCACTGCGCTGCTCATGAATATGTAATGAGGGAAGGTGGAGTGACTTAATGAAAGAAACTGCTTTAGTCAATACAAAAAAAAAAACAACTTCGCAGCACCAGTGCTGAATTGCTATTGCGGTTTCTGTACACAAATACGTCGTTCAAATATCATCAGGACTTACGTACTGTACATTAAAAATGAGAACTAAGAACAGGTCTAAATCCTGGAAGGTCACTGATAGTAGTCGACTTAAAAATCTATTATAACATTAACATTAACATTAACTGTCATTTAGCAGACGAACACAATAAGGTAGTGTGATGTTTTGAAATACAGGCGACAACAAGGTTTTCAGAGATTATCGTGCCTAGAACAGGCAGTTCTATGCATGGATGGGTTTGAGTTAGAATCAAGTTCGGTTCTGGATAGTCTCTATCATATCCAGAACCGTTCCTAGCTAGATCAATATCTGAATGGGTTAGGATCAGACATGGTTCTGGATAGTCTCTATTGTATCCAGAACCTTTATTATGCAGTTCTATTCCTGAATGGGTTATGGTTAGGATCAGGCATGGTTCTGGATAGTTTCTACGCATCCAAGAACGTGGCCGCAGACGTTCTGACCTACGTTAGACCTCACCAAACATGTCCCTTTGGCTGTGCTATGCTCGGTTTTCAAGTGTCCCGAGCTTCCCTGTAATTTTACCTCACCGTTGGCAGAGTTGGCGATGTTCAGATTCCTCTACATACTCCACACGACGACCAATTCTACGGTGTATACGCTCTAAACTCATCCAGGGCGCCATGTTGTTTACTACTACCACTAGAGTAAAACTAGCGTCTTCTTTGTAGCAAAATTACCGAAAGTTGCAAATTTTGTGGCGTTTTCGGTAATTTTGCTACAAAAGAGAACCTAATCCAGACGCTTCTTTTGAAGTTGAATATGAGGGCTATCAATGATTTCTTACAGACTAAGCTGTTTATTAGCAATTTGTTTAAGAAATTGAATAATTGTGCAATTTGATTCTCACGCAAGAATGCACAGAAAAAAACAGGATATTAGAAGATGCATATGATCTTAAAAAGGATAACTTCCTTGCACTTAAAATAGACTCGTTACATCCGACCAACTCCAGTCATTATAAATAATCGAGGAACATCATTATATTGTAACGCTAGACTGACTACGAAAACAGACAATTCTAAGAAATATCTACTATAGTACTATTTATAATTACTGACGAATTTTCCCTTTCTCGCATCCACGTAGCCCGTCTGGGATCCGTTTATGATTCAGACTCAAAATATCAAAGACAAATTCGGAGCGCTGGCTTCCGCTGAATTAAACATCCAACCGTATCATTTAGCGTAAAAACAGGGACTACAAAGAAGTAACGGAAGGCAATCTGTTAGAGATCCGGTGTCAATCCATAAACATGGCTCCGAAACATCAGAGCAGAACGTCCGCCAGAAAGCTGACTTCCCTGCTGTACGTTTGAAGTAATCTACAAACAGATCTTCTGGTAGCTACAAGCAGAATTTCTAGGCCAGGGCGTCCCAGTGTGGCGCTGGGAAAGGAAGGAAGAGCAGGGAAAAAAGGAGAAAAGGGAGGTCAAGCAATGACTTAGAAGAGATCAGTCGAACTGGATCTTTCTGTAGCTCTGAGACAGAATTTCTGGGCCAGGGCGTCCCAAAGGTTGGCGCTTGAAATAAAGGAAGAGCAGGAAGAAAGGAAGATAGGAGGCTGAGGAATGACTTGGAAAAGGACAGTCAGGTGGGACCTTGCACAGATGGGTTGTGGATGGAGGGGAGGGGGCACAAAAGATAACTAGCAACAAATAATAGAGTGTGGAAGACATTAATAGCCCGCCTGGGTACTAAGCATTGTAATGCAGCGAAGATGATAATTATGTGAAGATCAGCAGAGCAGAGAAAAGTATCTAACCAAGGAGCTTCAACGTCCTTGATCCAACACGCCAATGCACGATAAAAACGCTTAAAGGGACATCAAAAATAAGCGGAAGCCTAAATCTCTGCTTGGAGAGTTCAACTGATGTAGAGACCCTATAGGCTGAGATTTACAGTCGCCTGTGAAGTTCTATAAAGCCTTAAGCTTGTGTGTGTGAAAAGTAGTAAAAAAGTAATCTCTAAGCAGATCATACTGTAGTAAAAAGTAATCTCTAAGCAGATCATACGGTGGCAAGGCAGCATCCATTGGCCAGAGGAGTGTCCGATATATATACTGTCTGGCCAATGGATACTGCCTCAGTGGCCAATTTGATACTGTCTTTTGCGGCCACCGAAAGACCATGCTTGGACATTAGTAAACAGAGCCTCTTGGTTTGATATAACATCAATAGCGGCTTGTGAAGAAGTCCTGTAAAGCCTTGTGTTTGTGTAATCTGCAGTAAACAGAGCCGGGCGGACCGGAGTGGCCATTAGCTTTTATGTCTGACAGCACGGTCGGCTGGACAGAAGTACCGCCGTGCTGTAGGTAAGCCGCCGCCGGGATCATGTTAGGATAATCACTATGGAATCAGGGTTAATGTGTGTGTGGGGGGGGAGAAAGATACAGAGGAAAGGAGAGGGAAGAACAAAAAAAAAAAAACGGGCAAAAGAGGAAAGTTGTCAGAAGTGCCGATGCTGTAGGTAAGCAGACGACGGGATGTTAGGATAATCACTATGGCCCAGGGCGGGAGGAGTGAGGGGGGGGGGGGAGGAGGAGTGAGAGAGAGAGAGTGACGAGGGAACGAAAGAAAGAAATGGAAAGGGCCAAAGAAGAAACAAGGAAGAACAAAAGAAAAAACGTACAGAGGAGGGGAGTGCTTGGAATTCGAAGACAAATACGCCTTGTTACAATGTACAGATGACTACTGAGGCAGGGGTTAATTCTGGGGTGAAGAGATGATGGAATGAATTGAGACAAGAGAGAGAAGGATGGAAGAAAATGAGAAGAACAAAACTGAAAAATCAGAAAGAACAGTTAAGTGGTGAAAAGTGCCAGGTTACGTTAAGGGTCACCACCAGGTCAGCGGATGGTAGTTGGGGTTAATTGGTGAAGTAGACGGAGAGAAAAAATGAGAATTTTGGCAGCGGTACACATTAATTATGTAAAGACTACTGGAGAACACGCTACAGTAATACTGATGGGTGATCTGACTGATATAAGGGAGAGAGAGAGAGAGACATAGAGAGAGAGAAAGAGAGGGAGAGAGAAAGAAAGA
>NW_017803024.1:318796-360860 GCF_001625305.1 Branchiostoma belcheri
TGTCCATAGCGCGGAACCTTGGATACAGGCGGCTGAGATAAAGTCCCCTTGCCCCATCGAATCTGCTTGGAGATTATAATTGGTACAACTAACTACATTGAGCAGCACCAGAGGTAGTAATTTGTAGAACATTTGGGAAAACAAGTCAGACTAGGAGCTATTTTTGGTCGGCTGGGGCAACTTCTTTCACGGTTACTAATCATGGGCCATCATGTACTGTTCTCTCAATAGTGGTTACTAGTTAAGTCTTCACCTGACTAGCTATGCTGGCTACAGGGAGAATTATTCCCCAGTGGCTTTTGCCTGTGCTCGTTACTGGGGTCGTCGGCTTACTCCCATGTCCAATTATTGACCCTATTGTTTCGTGAATTGTACTATCGGTAACTGCAGTACATTACACGGCGCTAGAGGGCGTGTATACTACACAGCTGTCAACGTGAGGGTAGCAACAGAAAAAAAGGGGGGGCATATTCACAATCTTTTCTCACCAACTTCTGCTTGGAGAGTATAAATATGGATCGCTAGCCTCTACCAGGCTTCGGGAGGTGGCTGGAAAGAGTAGACTTTGGCCACATAGAGAGATAGCATGCCAGGAAAGTTGGTCCGCTAGAGAGAACAGTTTGCCGCACCCGAAAACTGTACTCTCTAGTGGACCAACTCCCCTGGCATGTTATCTCTCTCTATTAGGCCAATGTCTACTCTTTCCAGCCGCCTCCAGAAGCCTGGTAGAGGCTAATGATCCCATATGAAACTGCTGTCACATGCACACATACCTCGGAGCTGCCTTTATTTCAAAATTGAATCACCTGACGTCATAGTGACGTCACTAGAGTTTACGGTCCACTGAGCTGCCAATCACAGGAAGCTTAATCAGTCCCTCCAAGGCTGTTTCCCGCCAACTTTAGTTAGGGCTGACAGAATCCTCCCTTTGGGCGCCGGACGCGTTTCGCGGGGTTGACGTCATCGCGCGGGCTCGCCTACGCGGGTGCTTCCGGGTGTGCGCAGTGGGCGTGCGCAGTGGGCGTCGTTATCAGTGTGACCCCTGCGGGTTTTTGTCCCAGTCACAAGGTCATTTGTACTGTTTTTTTTTTTACGTCAATGGCGGGAAACGGGAGCGGAAGAACTGATGACAGTGACTGCATGGTTTCTTTGAAATGGTTGTCTTCTATCTTCTATGGGTGACGTACCCGAATTAAAGAACTTCAATTCTATGGCGTCATGGCCAACGGGTGGTAGGAAAAAAACTGGATGGAGAATTTTAATGATGTAACGGAAAGGTAGTAGGTGGATTTTGTGAAAGTATATATTAAAAAAAATGAGATGACACAGATTTAAGTTGGGACTAATAGATTGGCTTTAATAGATCTTATGTATGTGTGTCTAAGTCAAGTAGTGTATCCTTTGTCTCCACTTTTCTACATACGTTTGCTATGTGTCTGTTAAGCCCTGACCTGTACCTAGCCCGTCATTGCATGAATGTACAATAAAGGTCTTTCATTTCATTTTATTTAATACAGACTGGCAGAAGATTGTGATCAGTGGAAAGCCTTTTCCAAGCATCATGCGGCCTCTGAGACTGACTAAGCTACGGGAGAGAGTGAGTGAGTGAGAGTTATGATTTTACACGCCCCAACATGGCGGCTTATTCCGCGTTCTCCAACACCCTGTACCCAGACTGCCTGCCTTCCCGGCGTGCCTTGTACAGGACGCCCAGAACAAACATGGCGGCGGCCAGCACCGCGCATGCGCCCAGGATGGAGGAGGCTGTGACCAGGTCCTGGCGGCCAGAGTTGGGGCTGCGAACCCGCGCCTGGAAATCTGGGAATCACGAAAAATGGATATTTTGTCACGTGAATTGGATATATTCGATACTGGTAAACAAGAACGTACCTTAGGGTGGAGTGTATTCTACGTTATGCTCTAATGATTATCAGGCTACATACAAAATTCAAATTAGCATTTTGCAAAGCATAATCCCTCCTGCTATAAAACTGCAACATGATGTAACCCAACACCAGTTACCATGGTGGCTGACGTCTGGTTCAGGTCATTGACCTTACTTGTTTGGAGAAGAAAAAGAAGAAGAGAAAACAGAGCAAAAACAATGTGCTTTCCTTCGGTGAATATAATAATGACTTGCTAGAAAGAGAAGTGGTTTTTATGCTCACCAGTTTGGTCGTCTCCGAGCACGATGGGTCCCTGGATGAGCCGGTAGACCTCGGGTTCGCCCTCGGCCTCCCTCCGCCTCCTGCCCGAGGGCGTCTGGCAGCCCTGCGCGCAGCGGGAGTTCGGGTCCGAGGCCTTACACAGCAGCACGTCACAGTGCAGGTACACCTGGGTAGTACAAGGAACGCGGCAGATGTTAGCCTGGGTGCCGGACTCACAGCACACTATGTTCAAAGTTATCCTGTGTGCAGGGTTAACTTTCAGCTTTGTGTGCTGTGGGTCTGGCACCCAGGCTAGGCAGATGTAGGACATTGGGTGCAACACTCGATCTGCTAATTTCCAAGTAGCCTTTTGGTGGCTACAAAGACAGAACCAAATTTGACAGGCTGTATCAAATTCGTGGTATGGGATACTGTCTGGCAAATGAATAAATAAAGCCTGACCAATTTGATTCCGTCATTGCAGCGACCAAAAGATCTAGGTCCGCTTGTAGATTATGATTTGCCACGGGCACCTACACTCGCCAGTCGAAAAACAAGTGTAAGGAGCCCGATGCGAAGCGGGGGGCACCCATGCTACTACATCATACAAGTCAGTACATGTACATACACAGCTGGTTAGACTTCTGGGGCTCGTTAAAAGACAGAAACCGACATACATCTTTCTTAAAATCTTTGGCTGACAATGTGTACATTCTACAAACACAATCACTCCCCTCCAAAATGTATGTATCCACAATCGCTCAGTGATTTCGATGTGAAACAGGACTAGACTTCACAAATTTTTAAATCTACAAATGTTTGCGGAAAACTTAAATGTTGCACACCGTCGGAGCGCCGCTGGTGTAGGCAAACGCCTGGAAGCCGAAGCGCCCCCTGTCCGGACTCGGCGACGGGTAGAACTGCAGCGTCGGCAGCTTGGCGCAACTGGGAAGGAAAAACGTATGTATATACTTTTAAATTTAGAATTTTTAAAGGTTTTAAGACTGTATATGACATTAGTCTCATTACTGGTGAATTTAAGGACGAAATATTGACATTGTACTGACCCGTCGACGATGACGTCATTCCGTGTCCTGTCGCTAGGGTCGTCGCTAGGCGTGGCCACGCAGGTGTGAGGGAACACCTGAAGGTCGGTGCCGTTGGAATTCACCTGGATCTGCACGTGGATCACCTAAAAATACAAGTCAAAGTCATTACTTATGTTATATAATATATATATACATCCCACCGCAGCCACCAGTGTTATATATACTGAGGCTTGATATAAGCATATCCTTGATAAAAGGATGACCACAACTTGGGCAATACTGGTTCTAGGGACACGTGGGTCTTTGTCCTTTATTGCTCTCAATTCACACCAGATGCGTTGCTGCTGGAAGGACACAAATCCTACCCCTACACTTATGTATCACATCTTAGGACAATGGCAATGATGGCAATCTTTAGAGAGCAGGACGCCAAATGAGACATTTTCGTTGTAATATTTCATCCACACCAGGGCACAAGAAATTTGGGCCAAGAAGAACGGGGGACGGTGCCGACTTCCAAACACCTTTCACCAATTGCTCACGCCTCGAGTCCTGAAGGCTACGTGTCATGACAACAGGAATCTGGTTGGCCATCGTAAAGAAGACCTTGGATCTGGTCAGCAAGAATCTCCGAGTAGATTTCACAGGGGCAAAACACTATCAAATGGCCACACAATATTCAGTTACGGGGACGAAATGGATACTGCCTGGCCAATTTGATATTGTCTTGCCCTCAAGGAGATCTGTTTGGAGATCCGTAGACAATTCGGTGAGCCAATTGAAGGTCGTATATACGTAGCTTTGCACAAACCTGCCGTAAGTCCACATATACCGGATATTCCGGACTAACCTGCCGTAGGTCCATAAACACCGGATATTCCCGACTAACATGCCGAAGGTCCACAAACACCGGATATTCCGGACTAAATTGGTGTAAAACCACTAATACCGGATATTCCGGACTAACCTGTCGTAGGTCCACATAAACCGGATATTCCGTAACCGGCTGCCAGAACTTGTCAGTCCGGAACAGCTGCATGGAGATCTCGAACTCTCCCTCCCCTTGTACGTCGGACCGGAAAACGGACTTGAGATGCGGCCGGAAGTGGAGGGACAGGGTCTTGTTCCGCGGCAGGCGGCACTCCAGGAGGATCTTGGGAAGTCGGTCCCACGTGATGCCGCCGCTGGAGGGGTCGGCGCCGACGGTCAGGGTGTTCCGGTAGATCAGTTCGGACGGGGTGGTCTGGGGAAAGAATACAAAAGTTTTTTTTAGCCCCTAAAAATTATTCAGGCCCAAATGATGAACCAAAGTCTATCTTAAACTCCTGTCACACATAGCCAAATGTGTCCGCCCGCACCCTCGCCAGGTGTAGGTAGGTCTGAAAGAAAGGAGAAAATCTCTTTAGCCCAAGATAACAAACCGAAAGTCTATCTTAGTCACATCATTGAAGTGCTGAAGTGGTGATATATTGCAGAAATAGGCTCCTAAACTTCACCTATTTCTTGTTTGCCTCCAGCTTCTAGTTACAATTTGCAATAGCAGATATCATCGTAGGTCAGTGGAAAATGTACCTGAGTCGAAGTGCCACATTTCTCGAAATGAGTCCGGATGTAGATGTGGGTGGAGTTCTGTTCCGCCCTGCAAGGCGGCGCTGCTAGCTGCACGTCCGCCGCCTGTACGGAGTTGTCCGGAGGGCGCGGGAAACTCACCTCCAGGTGGTCCGACGTGCAGGTCACCTCGGCATGGATGCCTGTAGAAAAATATTTATGGTTAAGTGTTACGTCAGAAAGGAGAAGAAACAGTAGACAATGTAAAACCTGCATGCATACATTTGGGATGGTTAGACACACAGATAAAATGATCAATGAATAATCAAAGAATGTTCTGTTTTAAATGTGTTGACTAGCATCTAATGCTAAGTACATGATGTGATCGGTACGAACCCATATTCTGATCTCCCGCACAGGCCAGACACATGTACACGCATTCATTGTCAGAGGCGATGGCCCAACATCCACCTCTTGATTCCCAGTCTACGGCGTCATGCAGAGTCGCGCCCTCCCACTGGGGAAGGGACTGGGAAACTTTGAATTCGTTTCCGTTACTGTCGAGGTAAAACGGACCCCTGTACTGGTGTTGTAAGGAATAAGGGTGGGATCTACTGACAACTCCATTTGTTAAGGGGTAGGCGTGTGTAGCCAGCCCCTCCCTGAAACCCAGATTTTTACACACTAAGTCGGCCCAGGACATCCTGTCTTCGTGATGACCCCCCTCAGCGTCCCAGCCTCCGACAAGCCTCCACTGCCGCGTGACGTCATCGTACATCTCCACACAGCCGTAGAACTCTCCCCCAACCAACCGGACCGTGTTGGTATCGTCCGTGATGACGACAGAGCTGTTGAAGCGAGCTGTGAGGGAAACACACAAAAAAGAAAATATGCCCTGAGTTGTACTTGGGGACATAGACACTGATATGAAAAAAAAAAAACGGAAAAAGGTGATTCTTGGATCACACCCAAACCATCAACAAAGATGCTTACAGGTTTGCTAGAAGTGTGACAATACGAGTGTGTCAAACCTTTCTAAATGCCTAGAGTTAGAAGTTCAAGGGTTAAGTGTAACAAGCCGATCGGTGTAATGTAGCCAGCTGTCGCCGTGCCGCATGCCTGCGAAGCTGGTGTGTTACGCCGAAAGGCGGTTATACCGGCTATACAGATACAGAAGCTGGTGTGTTACGCTGAAAGGCGGTTATACCGGCTATACAGATACAGAAGCTGGTGTGTTACGCTGAAAGGCGGTTATACCGGCTATACAGATACAGAAGCTGGTGTGTTACGCTGAAAGGCGGTTATACCGGCTATACAGATACAGACACAGTTCGGCTAAATGTAAGCAAAACCAGTCGCTACCCGAATTCACGTTGCGTTTTAGGCTGCACAGGTTAGTTTAGTTTCACACATTTATCATAAACAAGACATAAAATGTTGACAATTCCAGTGAACAGTCTGCGCTGTTTAACGCTTACCTAAGCACCTGGGTTCAGATCCTGTCCATGTGTTGTTCCCCAAGTTGCAGTAGTAAGCTCCGTCGCCAGAGGGCTGAGGACCCACCAACATGTCGGCGTCCCTGGGGCAGGTCACGGTACATCGTCCTTGTACCGGCACTGAGGGGGCTTCCGTGGTCACGTACCATGGATCGTCTGTGGTCATGTACCACGGAGATTCCGTGGTCCACCAGTACTGTCGGGCCTGCTGATTTACTGGTCCCATCACGTCAGTGTAGTTGTAGTCACAGTCCACGGTGATGTCATCATTGTCCCAGGGGAAGGGGCCACAGCGTGTGGTGCCTGTAGGACAGGTGAGGTTACATGAGCAGCTTAGAAACAACTAACATGGCAAGCAGTCCACAAATATGCAATGTGAAGGTAACAGTTATCTAGAACCTTCATCGACCAACAAAAATTGTAAATTTTCAGTGACTAGCCTCAATCAATCAATAGACCAATCAGTTAAGTATGTATAACCAATGGTATTACAGCAGTACTAGGTAGATAGAATGTAAAGTTTGTATCTATAATCTACTGACGTTATGTGAGTTACTTACCATTGACATTGTGTGTCCGTTCTCCTGCACAGGCCAGGCACATGTAGTCCTTGCTGCAGGTCCTGTCGTTGGTAAGACAGTAGTCCCCTCGCTCCACCCGGTCTATGGCGTCATGCAGAGTCGCGCCCTCCCACCGGGGAAGGGACTGGGAGACTATGAACTTGGGGACAGTAGAGGGGTGTGAATAGTAGTAGTGGCGTTGTATGGGTTCAGGCAATGAGTTACTTACGCCGCCATTACGTAACGGGTAGGCGTGTGTAGCCAGCCCCTCCCTGAAACCCAGGTCTCTACACGCTAAATCGGCCCAGGACATTCTGGCATCGTTTTGAGAACCCGACCATTTAACGTCCCACCCCCTGACAGGCCCCCACTGCCCCGTGACGTCATCGTACATCTCCACACAGCCGTAGAACTCTCCCCCCCGCAGACGAATCCCGTTGGTATCGTCCGTGATGACGGTGGAGCTGTTGTAACTACCTGTGTTGAATGAAGGGTTGAACACTGGTTTTCTAATGTCAAAATTTCCTTACATTCCTCGACCCTGCCCTCGATAAAATGGGGCCAACAACAGGCCCATTTTTTTTCATCAATAAATAAAGGCAAACAAATACTATATATGCACATTTGTTTGTATGTTTATACCATGGTGAAAGTAGTATACCAGGTTCAAAGTCATTTTAAGCCAGGTTTATTATTAACCAGAGCAAACAAGTTCGAGTTACGTATATACAGTCCAGGCCATATGCACCTGCACCTTGGATAACTTTGAGCAAATGGTACCCATGCTATTTCATGTTCCAATGAGAGACACAGATTCTACGTAATGATAAAGTTTCAATGGTAAAGCCTTACCCAGACACACGGGTTCTGATCCCATCCATGTGGTGTTGCGCACGTTGCAGTAGTAATCGCCGTCCTGATGAAAGTAACTTCTTAGAGAAGGAGGACCCACGAGCATGACGGCCTCCCTGGGACAGGTCACTGTACACCGGCCGTGTCGATGATTGTAGTAAGAACTAGAACTGTAGCTGTAGTCACAGTCCACGGTGACGTCATCCGTGTCCCACGGGAAGTCGCCACAAGGTCGCCAGTCTGCAGGTGTGAATATAAGGTTAGATAAAATGGACTTCTTAAGTAATGTCACTTATGCTGACGTCAGAACTGCACAGAGTACAGAACCGACGACAAAGACGTCAATATTCAGTGCATTTCCAACAGATCAAACGTTCTGATAAAACTTTCGTAAAGGTTTAGTACAATTGACAAAGTGGTAGAGTATCTGGAGTTTAGCAATGGTAAACTAGACTGACAATAAAATGTACAGGACGAATGAGAGAGGGTAAAAGGAAAAAAAAATTCGTATCAACGTTATGAAAACTGACTTTGCCAGACAAATATTGAATTAGCTAAACATGGTAACACGGTAAAGCGTGTCAGTATATTTTACATTTACTCGATTATAACCATGCTGTTACTTCTACCTAACATCCCCTGTTATGTTATTCTTACATTCCTAGTTTTCCTTACCTAAACAAAGACTCGCATCAGAACTTAAACGGTCGAAACATAAAGATAAACAATAGGTACATGACGTAGAAGAATGTACTTTCATGGTCTTTCGAGACCTAGGAAATGCCAACTATTTTTCCTTACCTACAGGAGGGGTCGTCCAACCGGACACCAGCGGCAGGACCGCACACACTGCAATCAGCAGCACCAACATCGCTGCACTAGACTCTCAACTGGACAGGTTCTCGTCAGCAACAGCAGAAATTCGAACGGAATGGAACCTTTCTGGCTCCACTTGTGCCGAGAGAACCGCGTCGAGAGTTTATATCCTAAACTCAGAGACGGCAAATGTCAGACCTTATCTAATCATTGAATAATGAACGGACCGCAGCTTTTGTGCAAAATTAAGTCATAGGTATATAAAACTGGAGCAATTTCCGAATGCTGGTCTGTTCCCACGATAAGCTTGTTGAGGCTTCTGACTGTTATATTTTACTGACTGTTAATTTCGTGCCTTTGAAGAACAGGCACCTTGAACGTGATATTATGGAGAATGATCTCCAAACCTAAACTCAGATGAGTACTAAAAATAATATGTACATTCAACAACAAGGAAAAGAAAAAAAAACATCAGTGGTAAACATTTCACGACATGCTACTTACGACCCCATGTTTTACTCTCCAAGCAGAGGTTGTGGGCGAATGATCGTTACATTTTTATATATGGCCGTTTTTTGTCCTGACCCCCACCACCCGTCGGTGACCGCGGACCTTCTCTGGCTAATGGATATTGCCTGGCCAATTTGATACTGTCTTTTTGCCCCCGAGAGGAATCTGCTTGGAGATAACCCTTGTTTATCAATTATTAGTTACAATGTAATTAGTACAAATAGAGACTCGTCTCTAATATTTCGGTTACCAGAATTCCAGCGGAACAAATTACTGAAAGACTAACTGATGCACCTACCGATGGTTCCCATAACTGCAATTGCAAAAAACCTTGTGACGACGATGCTACAGAAAATGAACATCTAACGAGGTTTCCTCTTGTTTGGCAGGGGGAATGCAAAACCAACAAACTGCTTGCAGTGATGTTATACACCAGGCTCGGTTTGAGTGGCCTAAACGTACAACCAAAACGCGCACATACTACCGGCCCATCTAGCAGCTGCGCTTCCCCACCAGTTTAGATACGCGTTTATTAAAGGTCTATAAAATGTCATAAACGCGTCAAAATTCAATCCGGGAGACGCGATAGCCCGGCGTAACTCCTTTGTGTTTTTGCATCGCAATTATTTTATTTGTGGGGTCGTATGGCGTAGCGGCAGAGTGCGCGACTCGGAACTTGGAGGTCACAGTTTCGAGTCCTGACATGCCACCGATCTTGTGCCCTTGGGAAAGGCACTTTACACGACTGTCCTCACTTCGCTTAGGTGAAAATGAGTATTGTCCTGTCATGTATTTGTCCCGTGTTGGTGGTGGGATTAATATAAGTTGAAAAAACTTGAGTGTGCCGTCGCTACGTCTAGTGATTACATGTTAGAATAAAAAAATCTTATAAGTAATTAACACAGATAAGCTGAATTACACGCCAAGAGTATTAATAAAGTAAAGGGCCAGAAACATAAATCACTCACTTGATACCGGCAATGCGACGAAGTACGCCTTACCCCCTTAGTGTTATTCCTACGCAATCATTCAATAACTTTAATGGTAAAACACAGATAAGATGTAGACACTAAAACTACAGTTTGTAATAAAGAGCCAGAAACACAAATCACTCACTTGTTGCCGGCAATGCCACAAGATACGCCTTTACGATGTAATTTCTGTACGTTGACCTTTCCGTTAATGTTGAAACGTTCGATCATTTAAAGGAAAAAATTGCTATTATTATTATTTACATTCGACTGTGTCAGCTATAAGTATAAGGCAAATTAAAACCAACAAAAGTGTTCTCAAACACGGTTCTGGATAATCCCCATGACTTTAAAATTTTCTAAACGCGCCATAGAGCTTTCCGAGTGACGCGATAGCCCGGTGTAGCTCCTTTGTGTTTTTGCATCGCGATTATTTTATAAGTAATTAACGCAGATAAACTGAATTACATGCCAAGAGTATTAATAAAGTGAAGGGCCAGAAACAGAAATCGTTCACTTGATACCGGCAATGCCACGAGATACATATAGTACGCCTTCACACCCTTAGTGTTATTCCAACGTAATCATTCAATAAGGTAAAACACAGATAAGATGAATACACCAGAACTACTGATAAAGATCTAGTAGCACAAATTACTCGTGTACAATGGTGAACTGGTGAACAATGTTGCCGGCAATGCCACAAGATACGCCTTTACGATGTAATTTTTGTACGTTGACCTTTCTGTTAATTTTGAAACGTTCGACGATTTAAAGTGAACATTGCTATTATTATTATTTACATTCGACTGGTTCAGTTATAAGGCAAATTAACACCAACAAAAGTGTTCTCAGACACGGTTTTAGATAGTTCGCATGTCAATAAAATGCACTAAACGCGACATAGAGCTTTCCTAGAGACGCGATAGCCCGGTGTAGCTCCTTTGTGTTTTTGCATCGTAATTATTTGATAAGTAGTAATTAACACAGATAAGCTAAATTACACGCCAAGAGTATTAATAAAGTGAAGGGCCAGAAACATAAATCGTTCACTTGTTACCGGCAATGCCACGAGATACATGTACGCCTTTACACCCTTAGTGTTATTGTAACGTAATCTTTCAATAAGGTAAAACACAGATAAGATGTACGCGCCAAAACTGATAATAAAGAGCATGTATAATTGGCGCTTGTAGCTGCCATATCTCATGTCAGAGCAGCTTGTCAATCACCATGTGACCTCATCAGGTCAACTACTACACTTCTGTACAGTTTATTTCAGAGGTATGTCTTGGACAGGGGCCTGTTGTACCCAGAACCGTGCTTTATACAGACACCGACAGTTTTTAGCATGTTGAACAAAGGGTACATTTCGTATCTTTACCATATTAAACTACAGGGTAGTAGTATTTCCATACTAGTAACACACACGTGCAATATTTGTGCTCATGCACAGGCACAAGAAGAGACCCATCATTGGTTACTTTTTTAATCATGATTGGAGGCGCACATGTACGTCATGGGGGGGGGGGGTCCCTACTCAGTCGGTGTTCTCCAACACCCTGTACCCAGACTGCCTGCCTTCCCGGCGTGCCTTGTACAGGACGCCCAGAACAAACATGGCGGCGGCCAGCAACAACGCGCATGCGCCCATGATGCCGGAAACTGTGAACAGGTCCAGACTTTTGCGCCCTGTGGACAACGAAAACGAAATAAATAAACAAAATATTTGTTCACTAAATACGATACCTTAGGCCATGCTTGATACACACATATTCTGACGCAAGCCTTGCGTTATTTTATCGCTTTTTCCACGGTAAATACTCCTCAAAACTTTACTCGCTAGTGACTCCACCTCGTACATTCTCAGCACGGGCACGCTTTGCCACTTCCACAGAAGCAAATCACCCTTTCTTCCTCCATTCACCACCTCTTAGGAGGAAGTTCCACGCTGAAAGCTATTTTCTTAGAACAACATCACTATGGAACAAGCTACCATGTGATTGTTTTCCAAAGGGGTACAACCTTAAACTTCTCAAATCTAAGGTCAACAAATATCTGTCCTCACTGGCTGTACAGTAACCCACAGCATTTATGTGGCTCCCATGAGCCTTGTTTTGTGGTGAATCATGAAGTAGATAAAGAAATCGTCTTAGGCTGACTTTTTAAACAAAACAAACACGACGAACTTTTTAGCAATTTTACACTTACCAGTTTGGTCGTCCCCGAGCACGATGGGTCCCTGGATGAGCCGGTAGACCTCGGGTTCGCCCTCGGCCTCCCTCCGCCTCCTGCCCGAGGGCGTCTGGCAGCCCTGCGCGCAGCGGGAGTTCGGGTCCGAGGCCTTACACAGCAGCACGTCACAGTGCAGGTACACCTAGGAAGGAACCAGGGGAAATGTACGTCCTACCTCATCTCCAAGCAGATACTACGGTGTCCTTTAGCCCCTCTAGCTAGAAGGCTAACTATTTTTTACCTGTTTGAAACTTATCACTTGTGCACTTATCAGGCCTTTGCCAAAATGGTGCGCTTGTGATATACCAAAGCATATAAAGTTGTTCCTCTATGTAACAAAATAGAGTTTTTAGAGTACAAATTACCGTGGGAGCGCCGCTGGTGTAGGCAAACGCCTGGAAGCCGAAGCGCCCCCTGTCCGGACCGGGCGACGGGTAGAACTGCAGCGTCGGCAGCTTGGCGCAACTGGGAAGAAAACAAACAGTATGTATAAATACTTTAGTAAACAATAAGACGGATAATGAAAATATACATTGCCATGGCGACGGTGGTTCTTGTTAGGGTTATTGTTTGCATGGCACTGTTATGATTTCATGATTTTGAGAAGCCTTCTTGTGGTCTGTCATGAGTTAACGAGCCGTGGGGCTCGTTCACTTAGCATTCCCCCCTAAGGCGTGGCCAAAACACTTCTTAAGATCTGTATCTGTATCTGTATAGCCGGTATAAACATCTCATTTGATGGGTAACTGTTTGTAGCGGAAGTAAATTTTAGGTTTTTCCTGATTAAGACTGACAAAAAAACTGTTTGTTTACGTGGTACACAACGACGGCACTCACCCGTCGACGATGACGTCATTCCGTGTCTTGTCGCTAGGGTCGTCGCTAGGCGTGGCCACGCAGGTGCGAGGGAACACCTGAAGGTCGGCGTCACTGGAGTTCACCTGGATCTGCACGTGGATCATCTGGAACACAGTGCTAGCGGTCAAAGTCATTCTCATTGCCAATGTATCACTAACCTGCTGTAACTCCACAAACACCGGACATTCCGGACTAAATTGGTGTAAAGCCACCAATACCGGATATTCCGGACTTACCTCCTGCAACTCCACGAACACTGGATACTCCGTCACCGGCTGCCGGAATCCGTCAGTCCGGAAAAGCTCCATGGAGATCCGGAACTCGCCCTCGCCCTCTACGCCGGACCGGAAAACGGACTTGAGATGAGGCCGAAAGTCCAGAGACAGGGTCTTGTTCCGCGGCAGGCGACACTCCAGGGGCACCTCGGTTAAGGATGGAAGGGAAACAGAATACAAGTGTTACTGTGTTATGATCTTAGTAGGGATCAAAATACTTTTCTGCATACCTGCTCTGGTGCAGGCGACATTCAAAATTATCTGTACCAGACAAGTTTTACCTAACTTATAGTCTCTTTGCCTTCTACTTCTAGTTTGCTTTTCAAAAATCAATATGAGAAAGGCAATCTAGTAGCTATTGATGTTACAAAATTCTCTTCGACGATGCTACTTTCAAGTATATAAAATTTTGAGCCCTGAATATAGTATTGGCTGATAGATGGATAGATAGATCAATTGATCGATTTATTGATTTATTTATTGATAGATAGATATATTGATGATTGATTGTCCAACCTTAGTGAGTTGTTGCCAGGTGATGCCGCCGTGCGAAGGGTCGGCCCCGACGGTCAGGGTGTTCCGGTAAATCATCTCAGTCGGGGTGGTCTGGGGGTAGGGAATAAAGGGCAGGATTTGATGTAAAGGAATATAGTATACAAATATATCGTCCGTACAAGGAAAGTCACACATGGTAGCAGTAGTTTGAGGGGTCCATTTTGTGAAAAGCCTGCCTGCTAGCTGTGTTGTCAGTGTGTATGTGTGTGTGCACGCCTCTCTCTCTCTCTCTCTCTCTGTGTGTATGTGTTGGTGTGTGTGTGTGTGTGTGTGTGTGTTTGTGTATGTGTGTGTGTGTGTGTGTGTGTGTGTGTGTGTTGGTGTGTGTGTATGTGTGTGCGTGTGTGTTCACTTACCTCTTTCGCTGTGCCACATTCCCCCAGAGCAGTCCGGATGTAGATGTGGGTGGAGTTCTGTTCCGCCCTGCAAGGCGGCGCTGCTAGCTGCACGTCCGCCGCCTGTACGGAGTTGTCCGGAGGGCGCGGGAAACTCACCTCCAGGTGGTCCGACGTGCAGGTCACCTGGGCAGCGATGTCTGGAAGGAAAATCAACTGAAAAGTGGGAGACAAGAACCCCCATTCTCCAAAATCAACAATTGTAATGTTGGGGATTAAGAAGCTCCATTCACCAAACGTTTACCGTTACCTGCATTCTTACGGTAGCTTTTGCATGACAGACAGGCTATCTTTAGCATGCATAGGGATGAATGTTATAATTGTTGTTATAGTCTCGGGCTTTGAATAAAAAAAAACAAATTGGAAGATGTCATTTAATAAGGTATCTACATTTCCATGAAAGACTCGCCTTGTTGGCCGCCTTGTGTCCGTTCTCCTGCACAGGCCAGGCACATGCTGCCCCAATTGCTGCCGCTCCCTCGGTCCACATGGTCTATGGCGTCATGCAGAGTCGCGCCCTCCCACTGGGGAAGGGACTGGGACACCACGAACTTGGGGACAGTGGAGGGGTAGGAGGGGCTGTAGTGGTCTTGTAAGGAAACAGCCCATGGATATGAGCCACTAACGACTCCATTACTTAACTCGTAGGCCCCTGTAGCCAGCCCCTCCCTGAAACCCAGGTTTTTACACACTAAGTCTGCCCAGGACATTCTTGCTTCGTAATGGATTCCATACTCCCAAGGTTCCCACCCCCTGGCATTCCCCCACTGCCCCGTGACGTCATCGTACAGCTCCACACAGCCGTAAAAGTCTCCCCCCACCAGCCGGGTCCTGTTGGTATCGTCCGTGATGACAATAGAGGTGTTATAATGACCTGTGGCGGAAACAAAAAAAAATGAAGTCCTTTATCATTTGTTTGATTCCTATACCGTAATACAGGCTGAGAATGAAGTGTGATGATGTTTTGCAAAGGTAGCCACAGAAAAGATAGGTACTCAGTGAGGCATGGTGGTGGATATGAATGGAAAGATGAAAAAAAATTGTTCAAGCGAATAAAAATAATTGTATATTCATTACATTCATTCATTCATACATTATAGACGCCCTTGCGGCGACATGTTTACCCTGGGTAAATAAATAAAAAACAAACAAACAAAAACAAAACAATAGACTTTGTCAATTTCTAGCACAGATTTTATCAATTATGATAATGGTATGCGTGGCATTATAATGAATTACATCATAACGCGAAGAATTTTGCTCTCCCTGAAAAAAGATAGCAAGGACAGCAAGGCCTTACCCAGACACACGGGTTCTGTTCCCATCCATGTGCTGTTGCCCACGTTGCAGTAGTAAGCTCCGTCGTTCATGGAGTATCCGGCGCTATAAAGTGGAGGCCCCACCAACATGTCGGCTTCTGGCGGGCAGGCCACGGTACACCGGCCCTGTAGGACTGTTGGGGCTTCTGTAGGTGAACCGTTCACGCTAGGCCAGTGCCATACGTCACTGTAGTTGTAGCCACAGCTCACGGTGACGTCATCAGTGTCCCAGGGAAAGTCGCCACAAGGTGTGTGGTCTGTATGGGGGGAGTGCGGATGTGACGTTAGACAGTACAGTTAGCCTCTACCAGGCTCCAGGTTTCTGGAAAAGAAACAGAAAATTCCCCCTCGACCCCTCGCTTTCCTCCATCAGTGTACCAGCTGGATGATGTTCATTTAAGGTAAGTGTCCACCCACTTTACATGCGAGTTTTTAAAATAAATTGAATGTTTAACCCACGTACACGTACCACAGACCAGACACATGTAGTCGCTGTAGCTGGTACCGCTCCCTCGGTCCACCCGGTCGATGGCATCACGTAAAGTCGCGCCCTCCCACTGGGGAAGGGACTGGGAAACCATGAACTTGGGGACAGTGGAGGGGTAGGAGAGGCGGTAGTACCACTGTAAGAGCTCAGGATAGTAGCTACTAACAACTCCATTTGTTAACTCGTAGGCACTTGTGGCAAGACCCTCCCCCAACCCTATGTTTCTACACGCCAAGTCGACCCAGGACATTCTGTCTTCGAACTTAGAACTCCAATAATCAACGTCCCACCCCCTGACAGGCCCCCACTGCCCCGTGACGTCATCGTACAGCTCCACACAGCCGTAGAACTCTCCCCCCACCAGCCGGACCGAGTTGGTATCGTCCGTGATGACGGTGGAGCTGTTGAAATGACCTGTATGTAACATTCGGATGGAATACGGCTATATTTTGCTGCATTTTTTATCATGTATAATTTGAGATTTTAGTATAACCATATAAGTCATTTCATTATATTTCTATATGTCTGCCAGGTTAACATAATCCTATGTTGCTGTACAATAACTTACCAAAGACGTTTCAGGTGTTACCTATTCTGTAGTGAAGATAATGTCCTAATGTCCAAAATTTTCATAATTCACTTTTGATAATGCTGCCCTTGCCTTGGAAAGTACTAGTATCCCCGTTATGATTCAACACGTAAAAGTCATATATCTATTTTTAGTCTGTTAGATAATCGAATGTCAATGTTGCTTGAATTGATGTTGTGCTGTTTCCTAGCCTTACCCAGACACACGGGTTCTGATCCCATCCATGTGCTGTTGCCCACGTTGCAGTAATAAGCTCCGTCGTTCACGTGGTATCCGGGACTGGCAGAATGCGGAGGACCCACCAACATGTTGGCTTCTGACGGGCAGGTCACGGTACACCGGCCGTGTAGAACTAGGGGAGGTTCTGATGAACTGTACCAGTCGTACGCGTCCCACTGCTTCACGTCAGTGTAGGTGTAGTCACAGCTGACGGTGACGTCATCAGTGTCCCACGGGAAGTCGCCACAGGGTCGCCAGTCTACATGACACAGGTGTAAATGTTAGGTTTGATAAAAAGTACTGCTAAAGTTAATAGTGATGCCAGGCCTTTACATGAGACTAACACTGCATTGTACAGACGGCCGGACCAACGGCTTCAATATTCAGAGCATATCTTCTATTTCCAACCGATACATGTACAACGTTATGAGAACCATCTATAGTTTTAGTATTGATGCAATTGACAAGATCTTGCATATATTATCTGAATTGTGGCAACGGTCAACTTGAAATAAATATAAGCAGGGTAATTGGTGGGGAGAGGATGGAATTTGTGTAAATAATACGCTATGAAAACTGTTATAATGACAATAAGGACTAAACGTTCTTGCCAACACTGAGTAAACTGGGACTTACCCAAATTTTCGGCCGACGAAAATTTGGGTAAGTCCCAATTACTCAGTGTTGGCAAGAACGTTTAGTCCTGGCCTTTTTTGCCGTAATGAAGTATACCAACACAGATGAACTTTCATTCTATGAAAACTGACTATGACAATGTTACTCTTTCATTCCTCGCTGTTTTCTTACCTGCAGAAGTGGGTTAGGATTACCGACGGCAATGCTCCACACACGGCAATCAGCAGCACCGACATCACAGGACCAGAATCAGATGCGCTCCTATCCGTCGTGTTAATTTTCATGACCAGTTTGCTACCGTGTGTTTAAAGAAACAGCCCTAATAAATCGGTTTTCTCACCTGCAGCTGGTGTTGTCTGAGCCGACACCAGCAGCGACGGCAGGGCGGCACACACGGCAACCATCAGCACCAACATGGCAGAATAGAATTCTCAACAGGCACAGAGTCTATCTAGGCTCACCGGTCAGAGCTATCATAAACACGTCAGGCTCCCAACCAGAGCACAACTGGTCTGGTCCTACATCAGAACTGTGAGAGTCCTGCCAGACTTTGTCCTCAAATGTCTATATTCTCAGTCCAAAATAACCTATTATCACATTCTGTAAAGACCGGAGGCTTTTGATGCTGGTGTAAAGGTCCGGTGGATACATTTGTACAATTTGAACAAGTGACTGAACCTGCCGAGTTCCCACGTACCCGACACGACCCTGGGTTAGGCTTAAATAGCCTGAAATACTCCACGAATTTCCATAGACAAAATTACCTATAATGATATTCAGGTTGAGTTTGAAAACAGAGCAGAACACAGAAAAGGTCCTTGGTAATAAGAAAATTGGACGAAAAATTTATGATCGTCCACCAAATACAATGTTATCGGAGACCACTTCTAAAGTTGCAGCACTCAATCTATCGCTATATTATATGGTTAAACAAACTGTCGGTAATCGACGAAAACAAATAAAAGTCCATTAGTCTATCAGTAAAATGTCCTGTTATTTCAACCTTTTGCTCTTTTTTATGTGTTTTATGAACTATTACTGCCGCGCCGATTGCCGCACCGGACAAGGCTGTTAGATAAGTTTAGCACTTCAAAAGGTTCTAGTCATGTATAGACCTGTTCCTACTTAACAATAATACATGGGTATGATAAGTCATATGTTCTTCATTATAATCATTATTATTCCACCCTAAAGAAGTAAAGTACTAGTATTGTTATTGGGTGTCAGACTAGTACATAGGCTAGCCCCTCGGCTCCAGGGCTAGCCTGGGTGCCAAAATGTTGCCAGGGCCAGTATATAGGCCAGTTCCTCGACTCCAAAGCTAGCCTGGGTGCCAGACTGTTGCCAGGGCCAGTATACTAGCTAGCCCCTCGGCTCCAGGGCTAGCCTGGGTTCCAGGCTGTTGCCAGGGCCAGTATACAGGCCAGCTCCCCGGCTCCAGGGCTAGCCTGGGTGCCAGACTGTTGCCAGGGCCAGTATACAGGCTAGCTCCACGGCTCCAGGGCTAGCCTGGGTGCCAGACTGTTGTCTAAATATAGAGCTGATCGTCCACCAAATTCGAAGTCATCAGAGACCACTTCTGAAGTTGCAGCACTGGAACTATCGCTATGTATGACATTGTGACACCCAAGCTAGCTCTGAAGCCGAGAAGCTAGCCTGTGTGCTGGACCTGGCAACAGTCTGGCACCCAGGCTAGCCCTGGAGCTGAAGAACTAGCCTGTATACATGTATATTGGCCCTGGCAACAGCCTGAATACTGCCCCTGGCAACAGTCTGGCACCAGGGTAAGCCCTGGAGCCGAGGGGCTAGCCTATGTACTGACACCCAATAACAATACTAGTACTTTACTTCCTTAGTGTGGAATATTTACAATGATTATAATAAAGTACTTATGACTTACAATACCCATGAAATATTGCATAGGAACAGGTCTATACATGACTAGAACCTTTTGAAGTGCTAAACTTATCTAACAGCCTTGTCCGGTGCGGCAATTGGCGCGGCAGTAATAGTCCATAAAACACATAAAAAGAGCAAAAGGTTGAAATAACAGGACATTTTACTGATAGACTAATGGGCTTTTATTTGTATTTCATCGATTACCGACAGTTTGTTTAACCATATAATATAGCGATAGGTCCAGTGATGCTAGTTCAGAAGTGGTCTCCGATAACTTTGTATTTGGTGGACGACAATAATTTTTTCCCATTTTTTTTATTACCATGGACCTTTTCTGTATTCAGGTCTATGATTTAGACTCTACCTGAATACCACCATAGGTAAAATTTTATAAGGACATCCGTGGAATATTTCAGGCCATTTAGGTCTAACCTAGGGTCGTGTCGGGTACGTGGGAACTCGGGAGGTTCAGTCAGTTGTTCAAATTGTACAAATGTATCCACCGGACCTTCACACCAGCATCAAATGCCTCCGGTCTTTGCAGAATGTGATAATAAGTTATTTTGGACTGAGAATATAGACATTTGAGGACAAAGACTGGCGGGATTCTCACAGTACTAATGCAGGACCAGAACAGTTATGCTCTGGTTGGGAGTCGGACGTGTTTTTAGTACGGTGACTCTGTAAAGAAGAGAGAGAATTTCTTTAGAATATTGATCTGTCGGAGAGTCCGGTTCTTTTGAGGATCCGGTTCTGCGATGTTGGTGTTGCTACTTGCCGCGTGCGGAGTCCTGCCGTTGGTGTCCGGCTGGACAACCGATCAGACGACCGCTAATACAACCGACGCCATTCCTACAACAGTGTCAATACCTGGTTCAGCAGGTGAGGAAACCGATTTGTCAGGGTTATATTTTCAGAACACACGGTAGCAAACTGGTTAGAACTACAGGAGTATTTCTAACGCATAAGCTGTTCAAAAATAGGTAGATAACACTCTGAGATATCCTTCAATGGTGTAATTTTGTCCTAGGGTATTTGCACTCACACCAGGTGTTGCTCTAGTAATGTTACAAAAGATATAGATTTCTAGCCTCCAATGAAGAGGGACTTCCGCTTAAAATCGCCTATTAACATTCACCGAACGCTGTTATCACCGCACATGTCTGCGAAGGAGGCTAGATTTTTCAGCATTTTAAGCATTGTCAACTACTAAACTAATACAACAGACCAAATGGTTTCTTTGACGAGAATTTCCTTTATGAAACTGTGTGTAAGTTTGTTGAATCGTAGCCAACGTGTAAATTTGTAGCCTTTCTCTTATTTGAGTGACTTGAAAATACTACGTACTAAAACGTTTGTTCCCTTTTTGCTTCAACCAAACATTTTGCTTCCACGTCGGTGAAGGTTAGACATCCAGGAAATAAGATACAGTTACTCCAGCAACTGGATATGATTTTGGAAACGTTCAGACATTTCAGGTAGCATCCACTACCTTTCGTCAGTGACGCCAAAGAATTCTTAGGAACCGCGGGTTTATAACCACAAACTCAATTGATATGAGATAAATGAATAAAGACATCTTTTTCTAATTCAATAGGAAACATAAGTTAGACAAAGTAAAGACAATGTTGACGTAAATGAGTCGATTCGATTTTGAAAGAGTGATTCTGGTTGTGTTGTAGGTTTGGAAAATGGCTGAGGAACAGCCGACCGGTCTCTCCGATGTAGGTGTAGTTACAATTGAGCTCCTCACTTTTGAGTTTGTGATATCTGAGTTAATGACATTAGCCTTGGTACCTTTGTAGAAGTTTGGAAGATCCGTCGGAGTTTTTTTCGGATGCTTCCTGAAACGTCTGATCGCTTAAAAATCATATCCAGTTGCTTGAGTAACTGTATTTGACGTATTTTGCTTCTTTCTTTGTTTGAATTTGTCTTGACCATCTCTGGTATTGGTAGCATCTGTTTTCTCAGCAGTACATAATGCTTTGTCTCGCCTGTTCACAATATCAACCCATCATTTGCATATAACATTTTCATACGACGACATATTTATATTGCGATTGGCAAGGTAACGTCATCGTTTGAAATTTTATTCATCGACTTTTTTGGTGAAGATTGGCGACCCTGTGGCGACTTCCCGTGGGACACTGATGACGTCACCGTGAGCTGTGACTACACCTACAGCGACGTGAAGACGACGTGGTCTCAGGACCGGTTAGTCCTACACGGACGGTGTAACGTGACCTGCCCGCCAGAAGCCGACATGTTGGTGGGACCTCCGTATTCTGAATACATTTCCGGATACGGCGTGGAGGACGGAGCTTACTACTGTAACGTGGGCAACAGCACATGGATGGGATCAGAACCCGTGTGTCTGGGTAAGGCCTTGCTATTTGTTTAATTTTTTTTTAAACTGGCAACCATTAAACACATGTCGCTTAAAAGTAGTCAGACAGAATGTAAGAAGCTTGATACTTGTTTCATCCAACAATCTGTGGTATACGTTTTTGTATAATCTTTTCCTATCCATCCACCTCTAAGGCCCTATATCAACCAACCTCTCTTATGGTATATTTCCTATGACTCTCTACAAACATCACATCTAATTCTTTAGCCTATCACTTTATAGTTCTAAGTTAAAAAATGATAAGTCCTTTTTAATTTTGTGTTGGACACAGATCGTTACAACAGCTCCACCGTCATCACGGACTATACCAACACGATCAGGCTGGTGGGGGGAGAGTTCTACGGCTGTGTGGAGCTGTACGATGACGTCACGGGGCAGTGGGGGCCTGTCAAGGGGTGGAACGTTTTAATGTCGGGTCCTCAGTACGATGCCAGAATGTCCTGGGCTGATTTAGCGTGTAGAGACCTGGGTTTCTGGGAAGGGCTGGCCACGTGGGCTTACGAGTTAAGTAATGGACTTGTCATTGGCTCATGGACTATAGATATCTTACAATCCCACTACCGCCCCTCCTACCCCTCCACTGTCCCCAAGTTCGTAGTTTCCCAGACCCTTCCCCAGTGGGAGGGCGCGACTCTGCAGGACGCCATAGAGCGAGTGGTTCGGGGTCCATGTCCGTCCTACGACTACTACTGCAACAGTGACTCCCGCACCATGTGCCTGGCCTGTGCAGCCGAACAGACACAGGGCGGTCAGCATTAAATTGCTTTAAATCGGTCACTTGTAAAACATCCTTGATTTTTATCATGAAAGTTCATCTGTGTTGGTAGTTATATGTTTAGTTAGAACATTCGATCCAACACTAAAACATTCTATCACATAGAGCTTTCGACCAGTCACTCTGGTCTTCTTCAGTAGACTGAGGCTGGTGATGCTTGTGACGTGGCTTCTTTGAAGTGTGACGTGAACACTGCGTCAAAGGTATCTGGTAGACGATGTCGGCCCCTGTCGCGGTTCAGTGAAGAAAAAGAACCGCGACGCGTCGGGAGCCGACATCGTCTACAAGATACCTTTGACGCAGTGTTCAAGTCACACTTCAAAGAAGCCACGTGACAAGCCTGACTGGGTCAGTCTACTGAGGAAGACCAGAGTGACTGGTCGGTCGAAAGCTCTAGGTGAGAGAATTTTTTTTGTTGGACCAAAAGTTTAACTTTAAACATCTTTCAAAACAAATGACTATCACAACAGGTATTTTATCCATGATAAACTTAGCCCTGATCTCAAAAGCAAAAGCTGCTTGAATGCATTTAACGGTAAACACCGGGCATGTCGAGCTTCTTATTACCGACATTAAAGAATATGTTTGATTTTTTTCTCCAGACCTCGCTGCCCAGGTGACCTGCACGTCGGACCACCTGGAGGTGAGTTTCCCGCGCCCTCCGGACAACTCCGTACAGGCGGCGGACGTGCAGCTAGCAGCGCCGCCTTGCAAGGCGGAACAGAACTCCACCCACATCTACATCCGGACTCATTTCGAGAAATGTGGCACTTTGACTGAGGTAAAATTTACACTTCTTCTCTAATAACCAGTCACTGCTATACTCTCCCCCTCCAATCCTCCGCACAAGCCGTTCCACTGGGCGTCAGGGCTTCCAAGTCCTCCTTGGTGCAGGGTTCGGGCAGGAGGGGACAGACATGGAGATGCCTCATGGTCTGCTCTTGCCTACAGTCACATGCAGTTTGTCCGTCTGAGACGAGACCCCACATTTACACATACGATGATATTTGCTAGTGCAAATGGTAACTGTTAGTATAAGCTGGACGCAAACCAGAAACAAGTGAAGTTTAGGAGCCTCTCTCTGCAATATCTCACCACTTCAGAGATGTGACTAAGATAGATTTTGGTTCACTAGTATTATCTGAGGCTGAATGTAATTTTTTTTACCAGAACCCCGTCCGAAACGATCTACATTTCACACTGATCTACGATGGTACATCCGATCTTGCAAATAGTAACTAGAAGCCGGAGACAAACCATACATAGGTGAAGTTAAGGAGCATATCATTAGCACTGCAATATCTCCACTGCCTTTTTAGCACTTCGACTAAGATAGACTTTTTCATCAACTGAGTCTAAAGTAGAGGTTTTCCTTCTTCCCCCCAGACCACGCCGTCCGAACTGATCTACAGGAACACCCTGACCGTCGGCGCCGACCCCTCCAGCGGCGGCATCACGTGGTACCGAGTTCCCAGGATCCTCCTGGAGTGCCGCCTGCCGCGGAACAAGACCCTGTCCCTCCACTTCCGGCCGCATCTCAACTCCGTTTTCCGGTCTCACGTCCAGGGCTGGGGAGAGTTCGAGATCTCCATGGAGCTGTTCCGGACTGACGGATTCCGGCAGCCGGTTACGGAGTATCCGGTTTATGTGGACCTACGGCAGGTTAGTCTTGAATGTCTGGTGTTTGTGGAACTACGGCACGTAGGTCCAAAGCTAAGATTTGACACTGAAATTTCGACTAGTCTCCAAGCAGATCTCACTGGGGTAAGGCACTATTTCAAATTGGCCAACTGTGAAAACTGCTTGGAGATTATTGTTGACCAGATCCAGGGTCTTCTTAACAATGGCTAACCAGATTGCTCAGGACGAGAAGTCTTAAAGGCGCGTAACGCGAGCAATCTGTGAAACGTTGTGGGAAGTCGGTACCGTCCCCCGTTGTTGTTGGTTAAAAGTTGGTGTGCCTTGCTTTAGATGGAATATTAGAACGAGAATCTTTAGATACTAGTAACTCTTTTGCTTGTTCTCTAAAGATTTCCTGCACTCATTGCCATTGCCCTTTAGTTATCAATGGCACATTGACAGTAACCGTGGCCCCTGTTTTTCAGATGATCCACGTGCAGATCCAGGTGAATTCCAACGTCACCGACCTTCAGGTGTTCCCTCACACCTGCGTGGCCACGCCTAGCGACGACCCTAGCGACAGGACACGGAATGACGTCATCGTCGACGGGTCAGTAAATTGTCAACTTTTCATCCGTGAATTAACCAATGATGTGGCTGATGTCATCTACAGACTCAAAACCTGTAAAAACACTTGTTTACTAAAATATACTAACTCATCTTCTGCCGTTTCCTTCCCAGTTGCGCCAAGCTGCCGACGCTGCAGTTCTACCCGTCGCCCGGTCCGGACAGGGGGCGCTTCGGCTTCCAGGCGTTTGCCTACACCAGCGGCGTTCCTACGGTAATGTGTGCAATATTCAAGTTTGTCCACACACATTTGGAGACCAGAACGTAACAGAAAATTGTAATCTCCAAGCAGATGTTTTGGTGCCTGCAAAGACAGAATCCAATTGGCCAGGCGGTATCCATTTGCCAAACAGTATCCAATGTCGTAAAACGAATACAGCCTGCCAATGTAATTCTGTCTTTGCAGGCAGCAAATTATCTGCTTAGAGATTAGTGCCCTACATGTGCCATGTTCCATGTACTACCCAGGTGTACCTGCACTGTGACGTGGTGCTGTGTAAGGCCTCGGACCCGAACTCCCGCTGCGCGCAGGGCTGCCAGACGCCCTCGGGCAGGAGGCGGAGGGAGGCCGAGGGCGAACCCGAGGTCTACCGGCTCATCCAGGGACCCATCGTGCTTGGGGACGACCAAACTGGTAAGCGTCAAAATAACTCTCTTTCTAGTAAGCCATTATTATGTTTAACGACGAAAAACATGTTGTTTCCTCTTCTTCTTCACCAAACAAAAAAGGTCAATGACCTGAACCAGACGTCAGTCACCATGGTAACTGGTGTTGGGTTACATCATGTTGCAATTTTATAGCAGGATGGTTTGCAAAATGCTAGTTTGAATTGTATATGTAATAGCCTGACAATCATTAGAGCATAACGTAGACTACGCTCCTCTCTAAGTTACGTTCTTGTTTACTAGTAATGTACCAAATAGATCCAATCCACGTGACAAAATATCCATTTTTCGTGATTCCCAGAATTCCAGGCGCGGGTTCCCAGCCCCAACTCTGGCCGCCAGGACCTGGTCACAGCCTCCTCCATCCTGGGCGCATGCGCGGTGCTGGCCGCCGCCATGTTTGTTCTGGGCGTCCTGTACAAGGCACGCCGGGAAGGCAGGCAGTCTGGGTACAGGGTGTTGGAGAACGCGGAATAACCCGCCATGTTGATGCGTGTAAAATCGCAACTTTGTGTTGCCATTAAATCCGATCTAAATCTTAAGATGTAATTCAATGCATCGATCTTTAACATTCACATTTTTGTACTCAGTACTCAAAATGTGCCAGCTCACACGCTTGTGACATAATAAGTCATAGGTACGTAATTATCATCATTAACCCAACCTATGGAAGTGAAGTACATGTATTATTGTCATTGCAATTATCTCAACTAATTTGTTATTGGGTGTCAGACTAGTACATAGGCCAACCCCCAGTTATGAGTGGCAGATTATTGCCAGAGCCAGTATACAGGCTTGCTTCTCAGTTCCAGGGCTAGCCTGGGTGCCAGTCTGCTGCTAGGGCCAGTATACAGACTAGCTCCTCGGCTCCAGGGCTAGCCTGGGTGCCAGACTGTTGTCAGGGCCAGTATACAGGCCAGCTCCTCGGCCCCAGGGTTTGCCTGGGTGCCAGACTGTTGTCAGGGCCAGTAAACAGGCTTGCTCCTCGGCCCCAGGGTTAGCCTGGATGCCAGACTTTTCCCAGGGTTAGTATACAGGTATGCAACATTAATGACAAGACACGCTTTTTTCAATTTATTTTTATGCCGCCACCAACACGGATAAACGCACGGACAACAGACATAATCATTTCCACCTGAGTAAGACCTGAGGAAATTCGTGTAAAGTGCCTTGTCCAAAGGCGCAAGATCGGTGACATAGCAGGATTCGAACTCGGGACTTCTTGGTTCCGAGCCGAACGTTCTGTCGTTACGTCACACGACCCCACTAAATAACCTTGCGGTCACACATCTTGTATCTTCTGTCCAAGAATGTTTTGGGACACAACACGGATAGGGCTATGACACCACGGATGTAGTTAACGAGCCTTGGCCTCCCCCAAGGACTTGCATTCTTTCGTCATAGAAGTTATATAACATGGTTACTCGCCAGGGTATTGAACTGACGCAATAACATTCTGTGAAAGACAAGCTCTGTGAATTGAAAGGCCTTGCCATGTAATCACACAACAAAACATTTCCCATCCCCATTTGGTAGCCTCAAAGAGTCAAAATGACTGTAGGAAACACAAAGAAACACTGACCTCCAAAAGGTAAAAAATTGCGTGCGTGGTTTGTCTGACTCCTTGATTGGAAATCACAGGTAAATAACGTCTTTAATTGAATTTAAATGTCCTGATTACAGGGACTCCCGGGTTGTGTTAGCAGGTATAAACAGGTTGTGTGAACGAGTTTTCTCAATTTTGGGTCGGTGAAGAAGAAGGGCCGACACAGCTCTACCCTCCGCCGTAAGGGCTCCGTCCAAACATGGCGTTCTTCACCGTTGTTCTGGCGATGGTGCTGGCAGTCTCTCTGAGTTGGCCAGATGTGCAGGCACAAGTGACACAGTTATATGGCAAGTATTTTTTTTTCTACAAGGCAGGCTGCAAGATAAACAATAGCCTGCGTTGTAACATAACAGTTACACAACAGGATAATCATTGGTTTACAGTAACTGCAAAGTTCCAGCTACATGCAGAAGTCCTGATGGTGGAAAGAAGATGCCGGTGTCGTTTTGAATGACTGGAGGTTGTTGTCAGTGATCAACCCGACCACGTTGTTTGGGAGACTGTTCCAAGTGTGAACTGCACCACACTACTCTAACAAACTAATAACGCTAAAACGCTAGCTCCTCAGCTCAAGGTTTAGCCTGGATGCCAGACTTTTGCCAGGGTCAGTATACAGGCTAGCTCCTCAGCTCCAGGGCTAGCCTGGATGTCAGACTGTTGCCAGGGTCAGTGTACAGGCTAGCACCTCAGCTCCAGGGCTAGCCTGGGTGCCAGACTGTGGACAGGTCCAGTATATAGGCCAGCTCCTCGGTTAATTGTATCAATACTTTAACGATAACTAGATGTTTCTGATAACATTAATTGTATCTGTTGGAAATGGAAAATATGCTCTGAATATTGAAACGGCCGTCGTGTCTGTACTATGTACAGTGCTTGTTGCACGTGAAATCCTGACCTCAGTATTAGTGGCATCACTTGAGCAGTGCGTTTACGTGTTATCCAACCTAACATTTACACCTGTGTCATGCAGACTGGCGACCTTGTGGCGACTTCCCGTGGGACACTGATGACGTCACCGTGAGCTGTGACTACACGTACAGCGACTATAAGACGACGTGGTCTCAGGAATCTTCCCTAGGCCTACGGGGCCGGTGTACCGTGACATGCCCGCCACAAGCCGACCTGCTGGTCGGTCCTCCGTATTCTTACTATTATTATGTGGACGACGGAGCTTACTACTGCCACTCGTTCAACTGGACTTGGATGGGAATAGAACCCGTGTGTCTTGGTAAGGCAATTCAATTTCAATTCAATTACTGTGCAGTAAGACTCTACAATGACAGTGTAAATGCCTGATACTGTAAAGGTCTGCCCATGTCTGCTATTTCCTGTTGCAGACTGGAGGGTGTTTGTAAATATCTGTATGTAGTGTGTTATTGTGTACTGGTATTGTTTCTTTTAACCAAATTGTAAAAATCATGTACTCAATTCAGGGGTGCGACAGCATTTCCTGCTTTTGTATGATTTTGTTTCATTGAATAAATTTGAAATTTGAATAAAATTTATTTATTCAACAAGACCTGCATTTTGGCCTGCTTTTTAGGTAATCTTGGATACAAATAAAAATACACACAACAAATACACAGTACATAAACAATTACTAAATACAACATCCTAAACATCAACTGGATCAAGTCTTGCTCCTAATGATCTGTTTAAAAGTCCTGACACTATGGTGCTGTCGTTAGGGACTTGCTATTTTGAGTTGGGCATCATTTTTTAAAACTTGACAACCATACAACACATGTTGTTCAAATGTACATCATAAACAAAGCAAATCATAGACAGAAGGTACAAGTCAGGGTACAATATTTCTGGTACAACTTTTCTCCTCTATCCATTATACCCACCAACATACCTCATAGTATATTTTCCGTGACTCTCTACAAACTCTCTATAACTTTATAGAAGTTTAAAAAAAGTCATTTTAACCATGTGTCGGCCACAGGTGTATATTTTCCGTGACTCTCTACAAACTCTCTATAACTTTATAGAAGTTTAAAAAAAGTCATTTTAACCATGTGTCGGCCACAGGTGGTTACAACAGCTCCATCGTCATCACCGACTATACCAACAGGACCCGACTGGTGGGGGGAGAGTTCTACGGCTGTGTGGAGCTGTACGATGACGTCACGGGGCAGTGGGGGCCTGTCAGTGGGTGGTGGAGTAGCCTTGACGACAGGATGTCCTGGGCCGACTTAGCGTGTAGGGACCTGGGTTTCAGGGAGGCGGGTCTCGCCACACATGCCTACCCGTTAAGTAATGGGGTCTTTATAGTTAGTAATGAGTTTGAATCCTTACAATTCCACTACCGACCCTCCCACCCCTCCACTGTCCCCAAGTTCATGGTGAACCAGTCCCTTCCCCAGTGGGAGGGAGCGACTCTGCGTGACGCCATAGACCGGGTGGTTCGCGGGCCCTGTCCGGGTAACGACTGGGACTGTAACATTGACGACGCCCTTGGCCTTACCATGTGTCTGGCCTGTGCAGGAGAACGGACACAAGGTACGTGCATCAAACATTGATTGATTCTTTTTACTTACCTGTAATTGTAGTTAAAGAGTTAACTTTAATGAACATTTTCTATCAACTAGTACACTGTTGGAGGGCAGCAAGGTGTCAAGTCACTGGCATAAGCACGTAGGCAGTATACAGGTGCGATATGCAATTACAATAAAGTAAGTGACTTTACACGACTTTCGTCACTCAAGTCAATTGGAAATGAGTATTGTCCTGTCCCGTATTTGTACTCTGTGTTGGTGGCGGCATAAACTAAGTTGATATAACTTGAGAGTGCCGTCACCATGTCTGGTCCTGAAATGTTGGAATAAAAAGAAAACTAATTTAAGGAATGTTGGTTTAATATGCATGTTTGGTTTATAAGTAATCAACGTTTTCATTTTGCACACTGTATGCGAAGAATGTCTAAACACAACATGTGCCGGCTAATTGTTTTGTCTAACCCGGTCCCGACATCCGCACTTCCCCCATACAGACCCCAAGCCTTGTGGCGACTTCCCGTGGGACAGTGATGACGTCACTGTGAGCTGTGACTACAGCTACCCAGACGTGAAGCAGTGGCACGACTGGAATGGTTCACCAGGTTCATCAGAACCTCCCCTAGTGCTACAGGGCCGGTGTAACGTCACCTGCCCGCCACAAGCCGACATGTTGGTGGGGCCTCCGCATCCTGCCTACCCCGGATACGACCTGCGCGACGGAGCTTACTACTGCAACGTGGGCAACCGTACATGGATGGGATCTGAACCCGTGTGTCTGGGTAAGGCTTTGCTATTTTCTTCATGAATAGCAAAGTTCTTTGATCACAACCATTTATTTTCACGAGCCGACGTTTCGATGACTGTCTGTTATCTTCATCAGGGTAATTCTTACTGGTTTACTGTGCACTGACACTAAATATTACTTGGTGCATAGTGCACTAAAAGTGTTCCATAGTTCACAGTGCACTGTTACTTGGTTGCACTATGCACCAAGTAATATTTACCGTCAGTGCACAGTAAACCAGTCAGAATTGCCCTGGTGAAGATGACAGACGGTCATCGAAACGTCGGCTCGTGAAAATAAATGGTTGTGATCAAAGAACTTTGCTATTCATTCGTTTACCAACCTGATGAAATTATTTACGGTTGACACAGCAAAGAACGCACATCATTATCATAATGAATAAAACCTTGAAAATGAAATGTTCAATTTACTTTAGTAGTTGATAAACGTATTGATAAAAGCGTGGGGATAATAACGTTCTTCTTCTGTTATGGTGTAATTTATCATGAACCAGGAAAAGCTACAATGAGTACATAACTTTAGTAGCACGTTGCATGTACAAGTATCCTGAGATGCTTGTAAACTTTGTCTTGACTCAGCGAGAGACGCACACCATTATCATGGTCAATAAAGCCTGACTTTAGGAATTGACAAAAGTAGTCCATTGTTGTTGTTGTTTTTCTTTTCACTTTAACTGACAAAAGTAGTCCATTGTTGTTGTTGTTTTTCTTGTTACTTTAACATATTATTTTGCACCCCCCCCCCATGAACCACCATGCTTCATAGTACCTAGTTTGTTTCCTGTGGCTACCGCTACAAAAAACCATTACGTCTCATTCAGTAGCTTATGACGTTATAAAATTGAAATACAAATACGATAAAGGATTTAATTTTAACTCTGTGTCGGCCACAGGTCGTTACGACAGCTCCACCGTCATTACGGACTATACCAACCGGACCCGGCTGGTGGGGGGAGAGTTCTACGGCTGTGTGGAGATGTACGATGACGTCACGGGGCAGTGGGGGCCTGTCAGGGGGTGGTACGCTGATTGGGGCTCATACACGTATAACGAAGCCAGAATGCCCTGGGCCGACTTAGCGTGTAGAGGCCTGGGTTTCAGGGAGGGGCTGACTACGTGGGCCTACCGATTAAGTAATGGAGTCTTTATAGTTGGTAACTCATGGTTTGAGTCCTTACAACGCCACTACCGCCCCTCCTACCCCTCCACTGTCCCCAAGTTCGTGGTTGCCCAACCCCAGACCCTTCCCCAGTGGGAGAACGTGACTCTGCATGACGCCATAGACCGGGTGGTTCGCGGGCCCTGTCCGCGTAACGACTGGCCCTGCAAGGACGACCGCAGCGCCATGTGTCTGGCCTGTGCAGGGGAACGGACACAGGACGGCCCACAAGGCAAGTCATATATTGCAATTTAATGTTAATCTTTTCCATTCTTATACTTTTCTTGATAAAGCTGATATCTGTTACAACAAAGTCATAAAGTCTCAAAGTATCTGTTCTTCAGAGACCCGGCTACGGCGGTCCGGCGTGCTGGGCGAGGGCGAGTTCCGGATCTCCATGGAGCTGTTCCGGACTGACGGATTCCGGCAGCCGGTCACGGAATATCCAGTGTTTGTGGAGTTACAGGAGGTTAGTCCGGAACCAACAGTTGACTGACAGTTTTCGACCAGATTTAGGGTCTAGCCTGGTTACCAAATATTTGCGGAGAGGATGAAGGACTAGGGTCTGGTTACCAGGCTACCAGCTGCAGGATCTTCTTTACTATGACTAACTGGATTCCTCACTTTCAAATTGGTCAAAGGTGGTGAAAAGTCGGCACTACCCGCCCCTTATTCCTGTTAAGGAAATATTGCTGTGCCCTGATGTAGATGAAATATAATTTTTCATCTATTCGAAAAGTACTAGAATGTCTTAGTCGTCATCTTATTCTCTTAAGGTTGACATCATGACCTTTGCTCTAAGTCATGATACATTAGCAATGGCTGTGTTCCAGATGATCCACGTGCAGATCCAGGTGAAGTCCAGTGACGCCGACCTTCAGGTGTTCCCTCGCACCTGCGTGGCCACGCCTAGCGACGACCCTGGCGACAAGACACGCAATGACGTCATCGTCGATGGGTCAGTGCCATCGCTGTTTTCATCTAAACAAACAAACAGTTGTTGTTTTTTCTGTCTCAGTAAGAACTTAAAATTTACTTGCAATACATTTCATTATTACTGCAGCTTCTGGAGATGAATAATAATTGTTTTTCCCTTCCCAGTTGCGCCAAGCTGCCGACGCTGCAGTTCTACCCGTCGCCCGGTCCGGACAGGGGGCGCTTCGGCTTTCAGGCGTTTGCCTACACCAGCGGCGCTCCTATGGTAACGTGTGCAACATTCAAATTTTCCACACATGTTTGAAGTTTCTGTAAAGACCCCTTTCACTTTGTTCCATTCAGTGTCCTACATCTATCATTTGACATCTAAATTCAATTCCCAGGTGTACCTGCACTGTGACGTGCCGCTGTGTAAGGCCTCGGACCCTAACTCCCGCTGCGCGCAAGGCTGCCAGACGCCCTCGGGCAGGAGGCGGAGGGAGGCCGAGGGCGAACCCGAGGTCTACCGGCTCATCCAGGGACCCATCGTGCTCGGGGTCGACCAAACTGGTAAGTATCAAATCAGTCACTTTTCTCACTTCTCTTTCTAGTTAATGAGGCATGAGCTTTTTCGAAACAGCAATAAAACTGTGGCAGCCAATACTGTTATTGTAAGGAAGATATTTATTTTCTACAGGACTTAAGCTGGTTATTGCGGAGTGTTCGTATTTGTCTGACATTTCTATACCGTAGCCTGAGATCACTTTTAGAGCACAACTTCGGCTATACCGTTCTTTTCAGCAGTCACGTGCCGTATACACAATTCACGTGACAAAATATCCTTTTTTCGTGATTTTCAGATTTCCAGGCGCGGGTTCCCAGCCCGAACTCTGGCCGCCAGGACCTGGTCACAGCCTCCTCCATCCTGGGCGCATGCGCAGTGCTGGCCGCCGCCATGTTTGTTCTGGGCGTCCTGTACAAGGCACGCCGGGAAGGCAGGCAGTCTGGGTACAGGGTGTTGGAGAACGCGGAATAAGTTCTGGTTCTGGATAAAGTACGGTTCTGGATAAAGCACAGTTCTGGATAATGTAGTTCTGAAAAAACACGATTATGGACAAAGCACAGTTGTGGATAAGTTAAAAATATATCTTTACTTAATTTTGAGGAGGCATCTTAGCAAAAGCCCCAGCGTCAAGGTGTACCTCCATTGCTGAGGAAATTTGGGACGTCATCCTGCCCACAGCCATCAACCTCCTCTACAAACAAAACAACCAAACAGCTAGTTCGTCAGCCATGACCGTATTTTGCTGCATAAAAAATAATAATAAAATCTTGCTTGACTGACATCAGAGGTACATTGTACCTGTCCTTGACATTCGTACGGTCCGTTTGCTCAGTCGAACTGAGCTTTATGTACAGAAATGCAGTTGTCAGACAGCGAACGAACGACACAAGTGGCTCCAAACGACAATTTGTTATGAATTACAAGTAGTTCTTATCGGCAAGTGGCTACGACATGAGATATGGTCGTTACAAGTGACAATTATACATGTAATAATTTCTAAATTATTCTTAAGAGCAACTTGTCTGGAATTAAGTGATGTCCGGCGGTGCATTAACTATTGACAAAAGTCCTTTAACTCGGGAGAAACACTGTTATAACAAGTGGGTTTCACAGCTGGGAAATTACTTTATGTCTTTATGGTTTCAAATACGAATGATTTACACCAGTGTTTAGCTTTCTGTGTTGATCTATGATGCGTTTATTCCACCACTATAGATATTAATAGAAAGTTTATTGCAAAATCATGCCCGAAGGCTAATTGCTTTTACAATCAAGTATACAAAACAATAATGTAAGACAGACAACAACTGTCTGGGGAAACTTCTACTACTACGCTAGTTATTACTACTACTATGCTAGTTATTATGGGGTTCGACTTCTTCTTTGAAGGCAGTGGATAATGAACAGCCCCACATTCTGCATAATTAGTGGGTTTTGTGATCTTAGTAAAAACGTAGTCTTTTGGTGATCTTCTCAATGACGAAAGGATGGAGAAATTGTGGTAACTGTCTGAAATTATAATGCGTATCCAAACTGGCGCGGAAGCACAGCTGCTAGTATGTGCGCGTTTCTGTCGTATGCTTAGGCCACCTAAACGGAACCTCGTGTATTTCATCACTGCACCCATTCTGTTAGTTTTGCCCTCCTTCCGCGCAAACAAAACAAACCAGTTAACATGGACAGCGACATTTTTTGTAGCGTGTCGTCACAATCTAGCCTCCATAGCAAACCAAAAACTGGGGGTTTTGGGGGGTCTTCAGGGTTTTGGGGATCTTTTATGTGCTATTTTCTGATTGCATATAGACAACATAGCCGGCCTGGTTGGATTACCCCCTGAAACTGGGCTAGTCAGAAAACAGCCGAAGACCACCAAACCCCCAGTTCTATAAGCTTAAGCCTGTTAGTCACAATCTGGGTTCTGCAGTTATGTGAACAGTATATGCATCAGTCAGTCTGTCAGCAATTTGGCTGGAATTCTGTTGAATAAAATATGAGAGCCGAGCCTGTATATGAACTAACTACATTGTAACTGATAATTAATTAACATGGGAAAAGGTCATAATAATATGTCTTCAAATGCTTTATCATCCTATTGTTGATTCGCGTGTTTTTTTTTTCTTTCTCGTTTTTAGTCTTTGTGTATTATTCTCCAAAACATCGAGTTCATGGGGCCTGTAAAATTAACAATGTTAAAAATATCAGTCGTACACTTGAACAAGTCTATCGTGGGAGCAGAACAGCCTTCGGAAATTGCCCCAGTTTTATATACGGGTGATTTAATTCTTCATAAAAGCTGTGAAGTGGTCGTTATTCAGTAACTGCATAAAATATTGCACTTGACATTCTGAGTTTAGAATATAAACTGGAGGCGAGAGGTTCGCTCGACACTTGTGGGGCCAGAAATGTTCAACTCCAGTTAGGAGTTCTCTCCTAGTAATTGAGAATCTGGTTCAGTTAAGAATCTGGTTCTGGTAAGAATCTCGTTTTGTCGAGAATCTGGATCTATTAAGAATCTGGATCTATTGAGAATTTGAATCTGGTGAGAATCTGGATCTGGTGAAAACCTGTCCAGTTGAGAATCTGGTTCGGTTTAGAGTCCCGTACTGCGATGTTGGTGTTGCTGATTTCCGTGTGTGGGGCTCTGTCGCTGGTGTCCGGTTGGACAACCCCCTATCCTACAAGAGCAGGTGAGACAAGCGATTTCTTACGGTTGTTCCTTGAAACACACGGTAGGAAACTGGCCATGAGATCAATCATGAATCAATGTATTTCTGTACTCTGTAGTTCGTATACATATCATGTGAAGTTTTGGCCTCAGCTTTAGTGGCCTAACTTGAACAGTGCGTTTTATCTTACTACCTGGGTATAGACTGGCGACCCTGTGGCGACTTCCAGTGGGACACTGATGACGTCACCGTGAGCTGTGATTACACCTACAGTTACAGCTCTTACTACATGGATCTACACGGACGCTGTACTGTGACCTGTTCCGTGGAGGCCGACCTGTTGGTGGGGCCGCCCTTTGAAGACTACTCAGGTTTGACCGACGGAGCTTACTACTGCAACGTGGGCAACAGCACTTGGATGGGATCAGAACCCGTGTGTCTGGGTAAGGGCTTGCTATTTTTTTTGGCGAGAGCAAGGTTAACTTAATGCTACGATTTCTTCCTCTTCTACTATCTTACTCTATGAGGTGAAGTTTTGTTTCCAGTACAGTTTGTCAGTCATTGCGGACAGAATTTCCGATCCTTGTAGAAGTTTCAGAGTCTGTGAGAGTGTGGTTGGACGACCAAACCTCCTTTTTGCATCCAGAGTCCGAAGTAAGTGTCGTCCAACTGGTTCTCTACCACGAGTCACGCGACACATAACATCACTACCGTGGTGATTTATGATTTAATTCATTCATTATAAGGGAAAGACTAAAATGATTATGTATACATGCATAATACGATTGCCATCCTGTACCTGTCCTGTGATACCTTGCATTTGTCTTGACTCAGCGACAGACGCTCACCATTATCACAGGAAACAAAGCCCAACTTTAGTTTTCTTTGACATATTAATTTGCATCTTTCGCCCTATCCACCACCATGCTTCCACGTGCCTACCTCTAAAAAACATAATTCTCATTCCTTAGCTTAAGACGTTATGAGGATTTAAATATCTTAAATAGCCTGGGTACTTACTAAACCTTTGGTCGGCTTGGTGTGATTTTCCTACCCCGGCGTTTACCGATCTTTACTGGCACACTGGCGATCTGTACACACGGACCCATTCAGCTGGTTTCCCTTTATCCACTGGCTTCCCCGGTTCAGCTCACGGGGGTCTGGTTACCAGGCTATATAATAAAATACTTTTTACCCTCTGTTCTCTACAGATCATTACGACAACTCCACCGTCATCACGGACGATACCAACAGGGTCCGGCTGGTGGGGGGAGAGTTCTACGGCTGTGTGGAGCTGTACGACAACGTCACGGGGCAGTGGGGGCCTGTCAGGGGGTGGTGGGCTGGTTATGACAGGATGTCCTGGGCAGACTTAGCGTGTAGGGACCTGGGTTTTAGGGAGGGCCTGGCAACACACGCCTACCCGTTAAGTAATGGAGCCGTACAGATTTACACATGGCTTAATTACATACCAGGCCACTACAGCCCCTCCTACCCCTCCACTGTCCCCAAGTTCGTGGTTTCCCAGTCCCTTCCCCAGTGGGAGAACGCGACTCTGCATGACGCCATAGACCGGGTGGTTCGGGGGCCCTGTCCATCCGGCGACTGGTGGTGCAGGTACGACGGCTACAAAATGTGTCTGGCCTGTGCAGGAGAACGGACACAGGACGGTCCACAAGGTACAAAACTGCATTAAACAATGATTGGTTTTATGGCCTCACTTAACTTTACTATGGAGGTACCAATATTTTAACTCCATGTCTTTACTAAACATTTTCTCACACATAGTTTGTTTTTAAATTGGGATCTCCATAAGTTTAAACATGTTTCTGTCTAGAGTCCGCGACAATATACTGTTAGAGGAGAGCAATAGGTCCAGGGTTAAAAAATGTCTACTGTTTTTCTACCCAGACTTGATAGAGGCTGTTTTGTCTAACGTCACATCCACACCTCCCCCATGCAGACCCCAAGCCTTGTGGCGACTTCCCGTGGGACACCGATGACGTCACCGTGAGCTGTGACTACACCTACACTGACGTGAAGCAGTGGAACGGCTGGATTGGTGACCCTACACAACCTCCCCTCGTTATACACGGACGTTGTGAGGTGACCTGCCCGCCACAAGCCGACATGCTGGTCGGTCCTCCGTGTTCTGACTATTATAATGGTGGATACGGCGTGGAGGACGGAGCTTACTACTGTAACGTGGGCAACAGCACGTGGATGGGATCAGAACCCGTGTGTCTGGGTAAGTATAACAGTGTAACCTTGTCAATGGCTAGATAACAAATGGCGCATCGAAACATGAATTTGTCTTGAATAAGTTATACATTATTTTATGTATTCCATGAAAGTTATGAGACAAGTCAACATGATATTAGATTGTTACCACTCCAGGCCAGGACTTTGTTCCACACTGACGAGGACTTCATGTGCGGACTACTTTCTATGTACTAGTTTTTTTTTTATCACGCATGAATATAAAAGTCTTTGAGTGAGACTTTTATATGATTCATTAAAACTAATATTGGGCTGCTGGCTGATTCATTAAAAATCGATCTCTGCATTGTACACAGGTCGTTACGACAACTCCACCGTCATCACGGACGATACCAACAGGACCCGGCTGGTGGGGGGAGAGTTCTACGGCTGTGTGGAGCTGTATGATGACGTCACGGGGCAGTGGGGGCCTGTCAGGGGGTGGTACCCCTCTGGGGAAGACAAAATGTCCTGGGCCGACTTAGCGTGTAGAGACCTGGGTTTCAGGGAGGGGCTGGCCACAAGTGCAATTAGGTTAAATAATGGAGTCGTTAGTGAGCCATGGCTTTATCCCTTACAATCTCAGTACAGCCCCTTCTACCCCTCCACTGTCCCCAAGTTCATAGTGAACCAGACCCTTCCCCAGTGGGAGAACGCGACTCTGCAAGACGCCATAGACCGGGTGGTTCGGGGTCCCTGTCCGTCCGGCGACTGGTACTGCAGCAGTGACTACTTAACCATGTGTCTGGCCTGTGCAGGAGAACGGACACAGGACGATCAACCAGGTGAGTCTTTAATTGAAATCGGTCGTCCGTAGAACATCTTTCAATGTTCTTTCTTTTAAATCGATAACTATCACAACATCTGTGCCATCCATCTGCATGCTAAAACGTAGACCTGGTGTACAAAGCAAACACTACTGGAACAAGACTAACGGTAAATGGTGGGTTAGTCGAGCTAGCGCTTCTTATTTCCTACAGTAAATTTTCGTTTTCACCTCCAGACATCGCTGTCGAGGTGACCTGCACGTCGGACCACCTGGAGGTGAGTTTCCCGCGCCCTCCGGACAACTCCGTACAGGCAGCGGACGTGCAGCTAGCAGCGCCGCCTTGCAGGGCGGAACAGAACTCCACCCACATCTACATCCGGACACATTTCGAGAAATGCGGCACTTCGACTGAGGTACGTTTACACTTCTTTTTCTCCATTAACCAGTCACTGTTATGCTCTTCCCTTCCAATACTCCGCACAAGCCCTTCCTCTGGGCGTCAGGGCTTTCAGGTCCTCCTTGATGCAGGGTTCGGGCAGGAGGGGGCAGACAAGGAGATGTCTCATAGTCTGCTCTTGCCCACAGTCACATGCAGTTTGTCCGACATTTACACTGACCTTCGATGGTATCTGCTATTGGAAATGGTAACTAGAAGCAGGAGGCAAACCAGATATAAGTGACGTTTAGGAGCCTGTTTCTGCTGTATCTCACCACTTCAGCACTTCAATGATGTGACTAAGATAGACATATGGTTTATCATCTTTGGCTAAAGAGATCTTTCTCCCTTCCTCCAGACCTACCTACACCTAGCGAGGGTGCAGGAGGACGCAATCGGCTATGTGTGACAATAGTTTAAGATAGACTTTGGTTCATCATTTGGGCCTGAATAATTTTTAGGCGCTAAAAAAACCTTTTTCTTCTTTTCCCCAGACCACCCCGTCCGAACTGATCTACCGGAACACCCTGACCGTCGGCGCCGACCCCTCCAGCGGCGGCATCACGTGGGACCGAGTTCCCAAGATCCTCTTGGAGTGCCGCCTGCCACGGAACAAGACCCTGTCCCTCCACTTCCGACCGCATCTCAACTCCGTTTTCCGGTCCCACGCCCAAGGAGAGGGCGAGTTTGAGATCTCTATGCAGCTTTTCCGGACTGACGGATTCCGGCAGCCGGTTACGGAATATCCGGTTTATGTGGACCTACGGCAGGTTAGTCCGGAATATCCATTTTTTTGTGGACCTACGGCAGTTTAGTCCGGAATATCCAATGTTTTAATAAAGAAAAAAAAAAGAATATCCAATTTTTTGTGGACCTACGACAGGTTAGTCCGGAATATCCGGTTTTTGTGGAGTTTAGGCAGTTTAGTCTGGAATATCCGGAGTTTGTGGAGTTACGGCAGGGTAGTCCGGAATATCCGGTATTTGTGGACCTACGGCAGGTTAGTCCGGAATATCCAGTTTTTGTGGACCTTCGGCAGGTTATTCCGGAATATCTGTTTTTGTGGACTTACGGCAGTTTTTGTGAACTTGACTTTGACTTTTATGTTTCAGATGATCCACGTGCAGATCCAGGTGAATTCCAACGGCACCGACCTTCAGGTGTTCCCTCACACCTGCGTGGCCACGCCTAGCGACGACCCTAGCGACACCACACGGAATGACGTCATCGTCGACGGGTCAGTAAAATGTCAATATTTCGTCCGTAAATTCACCAGTAATGTGGCTTATGTCATTCACAGTATCAAAACCTTTAAAAACACATTTTTTTATAAAGTATACTGATATATGTATTGGATTTTCCTTCCCAGTTGTGCCAAGCTGCCGACGCTGCAGTTCTACCCGTCGCCCGGTCCGGACAGGGGGCGCTTCGGCTTCCAGGCGTTTGCCTACACCAGCGGCGTTCCTACGGTAATGTGCACAACATCCACGTTTTCCACACACATTTGGAGATCAGAACTTAACAGCAAATTGTAATCTCCAAGCAGATGTTTTGGTGGCTGCAAAGACAGAATCCAATTGGCCAGGCAGTATCCATTTGCCAGACAGTTACAATACTGCGAAATTGTAACTGGCTGGCAAATGACTCCAGACTGGTCTATTTGATTCTGTCTTTGCAGCCACCAAAAGGCTACATGGAAATTAGCAGATCGAGTGTTGCACTCAGTGTCCTACAGCTGCCTAGCCTGGGTGCCAGACTCACAACACACTAAGCTAAAGGGTTAACCCTGCACACAGGATAACTTTGAACATTGTGTGCTGTGAGTCTGGCACCCAGGCTAACATCTGCCGTGTTCCATGTACTACCCAGGTGTACCTGCACTGTGACGTGCTGCTGTGTAAGGCCTCGGACCCGAACTCCCGCTGCGCGCAGGGCTGCCAGACGCCCTCGGGCAGGAGGCGGAGGGAGGCCGAGGGCGAACCCGAGGTCTACCGGCTCATCCAGGGACCCATCGTGCTTGGGGACGACCAAATTGGTGAGCATAAAAAACCCTTATTATGTTTAACGACGGAAAACATGTTGTTTCTTCTTCTTCTTCTTCTCCAAACAGAAAAAGGTCAATGACCTGAACCAGACGTCAGTCACCATGGTAACTGGTGTTGGGTTACATCATGTTGCAATTTTATAGCAGGAAGGCTTATGCTTTGCAAAATGCTAGTTTGAATTTTATATGTAATAGCCTGATAATCTTTAGATCATAACGTAGAATACACTTCACCCTAAGTTACGTTCTTGTTTACCAGTCACGTAACACCAAATGTATACAATTCACGTGACAAAATATCCATTTTTCGTGATTCCCAGAATTCCAGGCGCGGGTTCCCAGCCCCAACTCTGGCCGCCAGGACCTGGTCACAGCCTCCTCCATCCTGGGCGCATGCGCGGTGCTGGCCGCCGCCATGTTTGTTCTGGGCGTCCTGTACAAGGCACGCCGGGAAGGCAGGCAGTCTGGGTACAGGGTGTTGGAGAACGCGGAATAAGCCGCCATGTTGATGCGTGTAAAATCGCAACATTGTGTTGCCATTGAAGCCCATCTAAATCTCAATGCTTTGATCTTTGGTCTTTGCTATCTTATTTCAGTTGCCAAAATGTACAAATTCATACTGTTACAAGCCATCTATTGCCCGGGTACGTCAAATTTTCCAAAACAAAATTTCCAAAATGGGTTAGAGCTAGGATCAGGCACGGTTCTGGATAGTCGACTCTCCGCGTATCCCAAAATGGTAGATAGGATCGTGATCTGGATAACGCACGGTTCCGGATAAAGCACGGTTCAAACGGTTTGACCCCCCCCCCAAAAACCCCAAAAAAAA